>NC_036239.1:218408-221750 GCF_002742605.1 Olea europaea var. sylvestris
TTTTTTTTTTTATCGGTAAATGTGAACTATATTGATCAAAAGAATGTACAAATACTCCGGGCATTTTCAGGCAAAACAAAATGAGAAAAAGAGAACAACATATACAAACTAGATACCAATAGCTAACAATTCATATTGAATTAAAACATTTGGATACAAAGAAAACATGACTTCGTATATGTCTATTTTAATCCGTCATATAATGCTATCAAAATGCGGTATAAGATCTTCAAAAATCTTCTTGTTCCTTGCCATCCAAATGTGGTAGACGGTCGTGGTAAGTACAATACGTTTCACTTTGCTGTGCTAGAATGTTCCCCTACTTTCCTTTTTGATCCATTTCAGAGCACTAGGAAGTGTAGACATTGATCTTTGAAGTCCAACCCATGTACAGATTATGTGCCAAACTGATTTGCTAAATGGACATATGAAGAACAAATGCCCAACAGTCTCTTCCATTTGTACACAAAAGCAACAATTGTGGTTAATTTCAAGGTAATGTAATCTGTCCTTCGTAAGTAGTCTCGATTTGGCTGCTAACCACAAGATAAATACATGTTTTGGTGTCTCAAATGTGTTCCAAATGGAGCTGGTCCATATTACCTTGGTTTCCCTCGGATAGAAGAAGTCATATGCAGCAGAAATGCAGAATTTCCTAGTATTAGTCCAGCTGGACAGTTTTCCAACAACAGCTTGCTGGTTAATTTCGACATCCAGAATAGCATTTCTGATTTGCATCAGTTTTTTGAATAGAGGAGAGTCATCCTTCTTCATTGTATACAACCAAATGTAACTCTCCCGAAGGTATACTTGATTTACCCATTTAATCCACAAAGTATCCTTCTTACAATGAATATTCCAAAGTGTTTTGACGAATAAAGCAGCATTCCAAGTTTTAACATCCCTAAGAACAAGTCCCCCTTTTTCCTTTGGAAGACAAATATCACTCCAAGCCATCAATGGTTTCTTAGATCTCCAAATAAAATTCCGACAAAGAGAGATAACTTTAGAAGCAACCGGAGCTGGGATAGGAAAAATAGAAAGCCAAAAACACTCAACTTCTTAAAGCATGGCTCTCATAAGCTCCATTCTTCCCGCATAAGATAAAGATGCATTGGACCAAGCACCTAAATAAGCCGTGATCTTATTAATAAGTGTATCATAGATGCTGATTTTCAGTTTTTCCGCTGCAAGATGAATGCCCAAGTACCAAAAAGGCATAGAACCTTTGGGAATGCAAGCAATTTCAAGAATATCCTCCATCTCTTGCCCAAATACCCTCACCATGTATAAGTTAGACTTATCAACATTCATCCTTAGCCCCGACATATCACCAAAGTTGGCTAAGCAATTCATCAAGATACTAACTAATGTAGCATCACCTCTTGCAAAAAGCATTAAATCATCCGCAAAAGCTAAGTGTAATCTTTAAATGAGCACATTTAGGATGGTAGTTGAATTCACTATTGTCAGTTGCACTTTCAACGTCTTAGAAAAATATTCAAGGCAAATGACGAAAAGAAAAAGAGAGAGCGGGTCACCTTGATGAACACCTTTCTTTCCTTTAAAAAAACCATGAAGGCCTCCATTAATAGAAATAGAGTATGAAGGCGATGTAACAACTCCATAATCCATTTAATACAAATGGTAGGAAACTTCAAACCGTCAAGCACCTTCTTAAGAAAATCCCATTTCACCGAGTCAAAGGCCTTCTTTAAATCAATTTTAAGAAGACATCTAGGGGCAACCCTTTTCTGGTTGTATTACCTCAAAAGTTCTTGCGCAAGGTGAATATTCTCCGTCATGCTTCTACCTTTTACAAATGCGGCTTGAGCTTGATCAATAATAAATTCAAGAGTTGATCCCAACCGAGAAGCAAGTATCTTAGATATCACTTTGTAGAAGACATTACAACAAGCAATTGGCCTATAGTTACCCACCTCATTTGCATGAGTAGACTTAGACACCAAGGCAATAACGGTATGATTGGTTCGTTTAAGAAGGGAACCCGAAGCAAAAAGAATTCTTCAATAGCTCCCATGAAGCCATCACCAACAATATTCGAAGTTTCTTTAAAGAAACACGAAGTATATCCATCCGGCCCTGGCGATTTATCATCACCAATGCTAAATAAAGCATCTTTAATCTCATGCCTAGAAATATCCCTGGTGAGCAAAGTAGCATTTTCCTCTGAAAAATAAGGCCACAATTCAAAAAATCTGCCACATATGGAGCCCCAATGTCATCTTTACCAAGTAACTCACTATACACATGAGTAAATTCTTCAACAACCTCCTTTTGCGAAGAGGTATAAGAACCATCCCTTTTAAGAACAGTCGCAATGAAGTTTCTTTTCGTGTTTCTCTTTACCATGGAGTGAAAAAACTTAGTGCATTTATCACTATCCTTCAAGTATGCACACTTTGCTTGTTGAAAATAAAAACTCCTCTCCGCATCACAAAAGTTCATAGCATCTATCCTCAACCTCTTAACCACATTTTGCAAAAGGGAATTAGAAGCATCATCATGGAGAGCCAACTGTGAATTTTCCAAAGCCTTAGTAACCACCTCGACCCTAGTAGAAATGTGACCAAAATGTTTAACATTAAGCTCCTTGAGCTTACCTTTAAGACTTTGTAATTTTTCATAAAGAGAGAATTGCTTAGAACCACGAATTACAACATTCCAATTTCTTAACACAAGATTATGGAAATTCTCATGCTTAAGCCTCGTTTGGCCTCCATTAAATTCCATTATATTACATTTCATTTTTCTCTCACCTATTTTCAACCACACAATCTTACATAAAATTATATTACACGTAAATCAAATTTTTTTAACCATTCACTTTTCCAAAAAATATTATTCCACCTATTTTCATTTCTAGAAAATGGGGGCCAAACGGGCGCTTAGTTCATATATTAAAAAACCTAAAACGTTTCTTAAAGCCTCTATCACAAGCGGAAGTAGAAACAATACAGGGAAAATGATCCGAGAGGCATCCCGAAGGTAAGAATTCCGCAAAGCGAGAAAATCCCACTTGCATCCAAATATCATTAACCATCGCTCTATCAAGTTTACTCCATATAGAATTTTTGGTCCAAGTGTAAAAACACCCAATAGGTCTCATATCCCTCAGACCAACATCAAGACAACAATTAGCAAAACCTCTAATCTCATACGAGGTCACATCGGCTCCATTAATTTTCTCATCAAAATGAAGTACATTATTGAAGTCACCCATAATCAACCAAGGCAAAGATCAATCCAACCCAACCTTCGTGATATTGTCCCATAGAGGTCTACGACTTACAACCGTGTGAAAACCATAGACAAAACTAG
>NC_036239.1:221850-224973 GCF_002742605.1 Olea europaea var. sylvestris
CACAGGTCTTTGTGTTTTTCTTAGGGATTCCTTGATTTCATGGAAGGCTAAAAGGCAACAAACAGTTTCCAGGTCATCTGTAGGGGCTGAATATCGAGCATTAGCAGCAACTGCCAGTGAATTGGTTTGGATACATCAGTTGCTTCTTGATTTGCACGCCTCAACAACATCTTCAGCCTTGATTTTTTGTGACAACCAGACTGCAATTCACATAGCCAGTAATCCTATTTTCCATGAATGAACAAAACACATTGAGATCGATTGCCATTTTGTTCATGATAAAGTTGCAGATGGGTTCATCAAATTGCTACCAATTCGATCACAGCACCAATTGGCAGATGTCTTTACCAAGGCTTTGCTAGCGCTACTCTTTTTTTCTTTAATGTCCAAGATGGCTATTGTCGATCTTCATAGTTCATCTTGAGGGAGGTGTATTAGAATAACAGCTTCCAGCTCAGCTCAACAACTAATGCTCCAGCTATCAAATTAGTTAGAAAGTAGTTATAAAGTTAGTTGGTTTGATTGTAAAATGCAGACTTAACACTATTTATATCCATCCTTGTGTTGGATATTGGTTAAATAAATTGAGAATTGAAAATCGATTAAAGTTCGTATCGAATTCGGCCAAATACTCAAAAGCTCGACTCAATCCGTTTAGGCAAAATTGTTTGCCACTTCGCCGCTTCGGGGCGCACAAACGGGGATCGACAATTGATTGTGGGTGCTTAGCGAAAGTACAAATACCCAAACCTAAACAAGTTAGGATTGGACCAAAGACAATTGATTGTGTCTTTATTGGATATGCTATCAATAGTAGTGCATATCGATTCTTGGTTCACAAATTCGAAGTACTTGATGTACACGTAGGTACAATTATTGAATCAAGAAATGCGGTCTTCTTTGAAGACAGTTTTCCGTGTAAAGAAAAGGAAGTAAGTTCAAATAAACGAACTTATGATAACATACATGGAAAGAATGATGATCTTCAAGTAAATGAAGAACCGAGGCGTAGTAAAAGGCAACGAATTCCAAAGACATTCGGTCCAGAATTCGTAACCAATTTACTTGAAAATGATCCTAGGACATTTGATGAAGCAATGTCCTCTCCCGAAGCTCCTTTTTGGAAAGAAGCTGTACACAATGAAATTGAATCCATCATGAGTAACCATACTTGGGAATTGGTTGAACTCCCTCCGGGAAACAAAGCTCTAGGCTGTAAATGGATCTTCAAAAAGAAATTGAAGACGGATGGATCAATTGATAAATACAAGGCTAGATTAGTAGCCAAAGGGTATAGACAAAAAGAAGGACTAGATTTCTTTGATACCTATTCACCCGTTACAAGAATTACGTCTATACGTGTCTTGATTGCAATCGCAGCATTGCATAATCTTGAAATACATCAAATGGATGTCAAAACCACGTTTCTAAATGGTGAATTAGAAGAAGAAATCTACATGGAACAACCTGAAGGGTTTGTTGCACCAGGAAATGAAAAGAAGGTGTGTAGACTTGTAAAGTCATTGTATGGATTGAAACAAGCACCGAAGCAATGGCATGAAAAGTTTGATAAAACTATGTTGTCTAATGGCTTCAAAATCAATGAATGTGACAAATGTGTCTACATTAAAAACGCACCTAATGAATATGTAATCATATGCCTATATGTTGACGATATGCTAATTATGGGAAATAACTCCAAAGTCATTTCCTCGACTAAGAAAATGTTAACAAAACATTTTGACATGAAGGATATGGGAGTGGCGGATGTAATATTAGGGATTAAAATCTCTAAGACATCCGATGGTTTGTCATTGTCTCAATCACATTATGTTGAGACTATACTTAAGAAATTTAAGGCGTATGACGATAAACCGGTTAAGTCACCAGTTGACTTAGGTATCCACTTAGCCAAAAATACTGGTGAGCCCGTATCACAATTGGAATATTCGCGTGTCATTGGTAGTTTAATGTACATTACCAACTGCACAAGACCGGATATAGCATACATAGTCAACAAGTTGAGTAGATTCACTAGTAATCCAAGTGTTGTACATTGGAAGGCATTAAACCGAGTTCTTAGATATGTAAGACACACGATTGAATATGGATTACACTACTCAAAATATCCTGCGGTATTAGAAGGATATACTGATGCAAATTGGATATCTGACACTAAGGATTCAAAATCCACGAGTGGTTATGTATTTACCATTGGAGGTGGAGCCGTGTCCTGGAAATCGTCTAAGCAAACATGTATTGCTCGATCCACGATGGAATCTGAGTTTATTGCGTTAGACAAAGTCGGTGAAGAAGCAGAATGGCTTCGTAATTTTCTTGAAGAAATTCCATGTTGGGAAAAGCCGGCGATTAATATACATAGCGATAATCAGTCGGCAATAGCAAGGGCACAAAACAGTATGTATAATGGTAAGTCTCGACATATCCGTCGAAGACATAATACCATTAAACAGTTAATATCGAATGGTATAATCTCTATTAACTATGTGAAGTCAAAAGAAAATTTGGCTGATCCTTTGACGAAAGGACTTGCAAGAGATCAAGTATACCATCTTTCGAGGGGAATGGGCCTAAAGCCTATTGAATAGAATTACTATGACGGAAACCCAACCTTGTAGA
The DNA here is from genome assembly GCF_002742605.1 of Olea europaea var. sylvestris. NCBI lineage: Eukaryota > Viridiplantae > Streptophyta > Magnoliopsida > Lamiales > Oleaceae > Olea > Olea europaea. The sequence continues at coordinate 224,491 of NC_036239.1, forward strand.
TTGGAGATCCCAAGATCTTGGTTCAATGGGACAACTAAGTCATAAATGATTCGGAATAAAGCACTTATTCCCATTCCTAAAATTTAAAGTGCTATGTAAAATGTGTATAAGGATAAGTATACATATATACTTTTAATGATTCATAACCTTGAGATAGAAAGGTATGAGATCACCTATATAAGTGTGAAATGGGGCCGTTTCTACGAGAATTCGAGGCTTAATTCTCTTAGAGCACTTATGAAACCAAGAGTTGTCCAGGGCCAAAATGGACTCAACCATGAGAACCGAATAGGTTAGATGAGTCATGGTGTTGGTACAGTTGTTTGGTTTTACACGAACGGCTGGATGGTTCAAGACATCGCGTTCACCAACTAGCCTAGTAAATCCGATTGTATTCAACTAAAGAAGGTTCAAGGCCACAAGCTACCTATCTTGATGCTACGACTTGTCGTGTGTACTCCATTTGTTAGAGTCTGCATTTCA
>NC_036239.1:228445-268418 GCF_002742605.1 Olea europaea var. sylvestris
GAGCTTTTGTTGAGCAAAATCTAAAACTTACACCCAAACCAATCTTCAAACTCATGTCATTCCTCAACTCAATGCCAAAAGAGCTGATAAACACCTCCTGCTACTATTCTGCTTCATCAGAATTTCACGATGATTTTCAACTCAGATTACAAGAGATATATCAAGTCAACCCTCACGGAAAGGTAAATTAGTTAGAAAATATTGAGTGGCATAGATCTTAATCTAATAAAACATATGAACTACAATGCACGAAAATAATAAGCCACTTTCAAAACTTTTTTTCTACATACTCATTTTCAACCACACATGCACAAAATAAAATATTCTACATGTAAATCCAAAACTTTCTTACTTTTTCAACTATATATTCTCAAAAAATTCACTATTTAAAACAATTTTTTTTTAAAAAAATAATGGCCACTAAACATTGAGCTAAATTTGAAGAAAAATGAGTTTTTAAAGAATTGAGCTCAAATATGGACTTTGTATAAGCTGCTTATAAATTCTTTTTTATTTATATAATTTGAGATCATAAATTTTTTTTTTTAGTTTATGTAGATAATATTTTATTATGAGAATGTGTGATAAAAAATGAGTATAAAAAAATAATAATTTTGAAAGAATGGTTATCCAATCTGGCTAAATATTGGAAATTAGTTAAGTTTAAACTCTTGTTTGGTATCCACTATCTTAAAATTATTTTTGTTGTAGGAACATTTTTAACCAGTAGCGGACGCAAACATTTGAAGTTAGTAAGACACAATCAAATTTATTAAAAAGTTACAAAAAAATTATGATTCTACAAAAACACATACATATGATCACTATCATAGATTCACAAATCTCATATATATGATATATAACAATTTTCAAAGCATTTCAAATAATCTCACATATATGATGAATAACAATTTTTAAATTAAATTTCACAAATAACAAAATAATTTCAAGTCACTCTCTCAATTGTTTGGTCATTATTGAAACTCTATTCTAAATAAAAATAAAAATAAAAAAAGGCCCAACTATCATTGTTGCCCAATTCTAATTTTTGGTTAAAAAAAAAAAAAAACCAACTTGAAACGGGTGGGTCAAGTGACCCGCTAGGACCTTGAGTAGGCCCCCCACTGTTTTCAACCAAAATTTACACAATACAATATTCTGCACATATATTCAAAGTCTTTTCTTACTTTTTAACTACATATTCTGATAAAAATACTATTCAAAACTCATTATTATTATTATTATTTTTTTTTTTTTTTTTTTTTTTTTTTTATAGGGGGAAAAAAAGGGCAAACTCATTATTATTATTATTATTTGGATAACGGGCAGCAAACAGGGCTAAGCCTTAAATGAAACGTCAGCGTTTTAAGGGTAAAGTAGTAATATCCTCTCTATTGTATTGTTCTACGCTCTAATTAGACACACCAATCTATACCGACGATCACGTGTGCACGTGGCTAACATTTCGACTTTTTTGAAACAAATAAGGGCAATTCCGTCACTTTAACGGTCACTTTCCGGTGGAACACATCAAGTAGAAGAAACTTCCCTCTCACGCGTCAAGGCGTTTTCGTGTGTGAATGAGCGAGTGAGAGAGAGCGAGAGAAAAGCAATTTCTCTTTCTATCTGTGAACTTCCATTGGCCTTTTTGTTGTTCTTCAGGTGATTTACTGAGATCGTCGAGGTAAGGTTTCGCCATTTGTACTGTTACATCTATCGCTGTTGATTCCTTTCTTGTTCGTTTTTTTCTTTTTAGGCTTTAATCACTTTATTCGACGCGTAAAGTATTGTTATATATTGAAGTGTTACAGTTCATAGTCATAATATGCCGATTCAATACCATTGATTTTTCCGTCGGGTTTTTTTACGGAATGGAAAAATCAGCTCAACTTTACCTCGACAACATTTGTGTAATTTATTAACCAACGTAAACTTCTTTTGGTGTTTTTGTCCGAATAAGGTGCTATTTTAGCGGAATTTATTGAGTTTTTTGGCGCATTCATTCAAATTTTTTACCGTTAAATCGGAGTTACCTGATCTGTTTCAACCTTATCATTGTTGTTTAGCAGTTCCGCAGAAGATTTTAAATTTAAAAATTTTTTTATTTTTTTTATTTTTTTTGCCGTTGTAGTAATTAAGGAATTTTAACGCTTAAATTTTGGGATTTTTATTTTTCAGTTCACCAGAAGAGAAGGTGATGTACCATTCAATTTTTAACAGTTCACTAAAGTTCCGCGAAAACGACACCGGTGGTTATTTTCTTTTGAAACTCTTTTAATTTAGCTGGTATATATGTGTGCATCTATTACACACGCACACCCACCCTATGCATACATATAAATGTAATGGTGGTCATGGGGGTCCACCGTTCATCTTTCACCGGCCTTGTGAAAAATTATTAAACGAGCATCGTTACTTGGACCTGAAGCATAGTTGGGGTCCCCATTAAGCAAAGTTATCGGATGCGAGTTTCTGACTGTTAAAAGTGGAATTTTAGGTTTCTGTTGGACGAAAAGGATTGAGACCAAAGATTAAGCAAAGTGCTTAATCACTACTAACAGTCTAACTCCCTGGATAATTGCCCTTTTAGCTTGATCAATATTTTATTTGTATTTCAGATCTTTCTATATTTATTAGTCTTTTCTCTTGTAGGTAAGCACTGCAGTTATTCACTAGTTGGACAGCAAGGTTAATCCCATTGCAACTGCAATAACTCTATTTTTATTCAGCAAAACTGGGTTGCCTCCATGGCTACTAACAAGATGGTCTGTTCAGAAGGTTTCTACTAATTCCAATATTATTTTGGTTTTGGGGGGACTTTGAAGGAGTGGAATAGGTGGGTGTTAGAAATGGGGGCTATTGGTGGGGAAGAAATGATGAATTGGGAAAAAGTGCAAGGAATGGGAAATGTGAAGGAAGAGAAGATTCTGGTGTTAGTGAGGTTAAGGCCTTTGAGTGAGAATGAAATCACTCGAAATGAAGTTGCTGACTGGGAATGCATCAATCCGACGACCATTTTGTACCGGAACAGCCTCCAGGAGCGGTCTGGATTGCCCACTGCCTACTCATTTGGTGAGTGCTTTTTTTCTTCTTTTACATCTAGATTTAATTATTTTGTCAGAGTTTCATCATGTATTAAGCTTAGGTCCTTCTAGAATGAAGTGAAGCAAACCCATCTTGTCTGTCCCAACTTTTCACAATTTTTTGGAGCACACATCGTTGATGGTTGGTCAAATTAAGATGCTTTTTGAGGACTTACATTTTTAATTTTAGGGTTTGTTCAGTAGTGATTTTGAGAATTGATTTTTCGACCGTTAGAGAGAAAAGTAGGTCCTATCTATGAGAGAAAAAGTAAAAAATGACGGCTAAAATAGTTAAATAACTGTCAAAAAATTGATTTTTCGACTGTTAGAGAGAAAAGTAAGTCCTACCTATAAGAGAAGAGTAAAAAATGACGGCTGAAATAGTTAAATAACAGTCAAAATTTTGATTTTTTGAGATGAAAAATCAATACCAAACATGCACTTAGTCTCCATGGAGGCTTTTGCTTCGATGATGACAATTTTAGGAAAGATGGTGTGGTTTTATATAATCAATGATGATCCGTAGGCCTCCTAATTATATATGTTGAATCTTGATTTCCGAGTAAATTCTAATAACCTCATTTTTGTTCCCATCTTTTTATCGGTATATGTGGTGTTTACGAGGATAGACAGAGTATTTAGGGGTGACTGCGCTACAAGGGAAGTCTATGAAGAAGGAACAAAGGACATTGCTCTTTCAGTTGTTGGTGGTATCAACTGTAAGTATGAAATTCATGCCTTTTCTCTGTGCTAACGATCACATTCCATGTTTTTTATTGGACTATTAAGTTGTTAACTTCGCTTGCCCCAGTAACAACTATTTCTCTTGTTTCCAAAACCTTTTCATTTCAGCTACTATTTTTGCATATGGTCAAACAAGTAGTGGAAAAACATACACCATGAACGGGATTACTGAGTATACAGTGGCTGACATTTACGATTACATACAAAAGGTTTGCAAATTCTTGATCTGGTGTTGATTTTTTGATGGATGGTGAAGTAATACATTTTCCCTCATAAGGGAAGAGTTTCACTTCTACTTGATGTAACCAAATGCCATTTGTTTGAATTTCTCAAGAATCATTTTTCTCTTTTGGACTATTCTAACCCCATTACAATTCAGTTATTTCAATAACACTTTATTATTCGGTTTTCAATAGGTAATAAATACTACAAAATACTTAGACATGTATGAATTTCGTGTTATTAATTCTCAATTAGTTAATATTCACATTAATATAGATTCAATGAATCTTGACTTGATGAATTTTGATCTATATGAATCTAGAGTTATTATGGATAAATTTATTTTTATTCATGTATTCAGGAATTTTAATAGGTGTTTAAATTCATGTTTTTGCAATTAATTTTTATATCAATAATTCTATTTCAACAAAGTCGGGTTACAAAAGTGGCTTTACAAAGTATGTTGGCGGAATCCAGGCCACTGATTTCAAATGATTTAAAAATATATTTTTGAAATAATTGGTGTAGATCCAACTTTGTCATCCAATTTTGTCAAACTCCTTTGTCATTGTAGCATAACTCTTTTTATATACCAAATGTACTATAAAAAGGTTGCTCATTTATAGTATTTCATCCTCACAAAAAATTTGAATCATAGAAGTTGAGTTCTGAGAGTACAACTTTCTTTTCCTTAAATTTCTATCCTAAATTTTATTTTCTTCCATATTTTGTCTATGCCGTAGCAGGTCAAAATCAAGGCCTATCATAACAAATATTACTTTTACAGCACTTATAAAATATTTCAAAATAATGTGCAATGCACGTTTAACTTTGACTAATGTAACCAAATGCCATTTGTTTGACTTCTCAAGTAACATTTCTCTTTTATCTCTTCCAGCATGAAGAAAGAGCATTCGTGCTTAAGTTTTCTGCAGTGGAAATTTATAATGAAGTTGTTAGAGATCTACTTAGCACAGACAATGCTCCACTAAGGCTTCTTGATGACCCAGAGGTGAGTTGTCACATCATTAATGTACTCTTATAATACATCTATGGCTCAAATTATTTTCTTCCATATGCAGAGAGGGACTATTATAGAGAAACTCACAGAAGAAACTTTGAGGGATTGGAACCATCTCAAGGAGTTGTTATCCATATGTGAAGGTTAGGGGAGTTTCATAGCGATTAATATTTTTATTAGCGCTGCTACACTTCAAAAATTTGAAAACAATATGGCATATGTTTTATACACTCTTCTTGTATTCTCACAGCACAAAGACAAATTGGGGAGACCTCTTTGAATGAAACTAGCTCTAGGTCCCATCAAATTCTTAGACTGGTTTGCCTCTCTTTCATCTTCGTTTTTGGTTAAGCTTTCTTTTCTAGTGTTTAAATTATGGAAAATTTTGGAAGTCTCACAGTTTATTCTTCCCTTGTTTGATTTCTTCAGACAATTGAAAGTTCTGCTCGTGAGTTTCTAGGAAAGGATAACTCAACTGCTCTTGCTGCTAGCGTGGTACTGTAAAATTGAATTTGTGGATTAAAATTGCTTGATGATATTCTTTTGATGGTTTGAGTAAATCTAGAAGCGTTGCATGATAAGATATTTGATTTTTGCCTGCAGAATTTTGTTGATCTGGCAGGAAGTGAGCGTGCATCTCAGGCATTATCGGTTGGGCAAAGACTGAAGGAAGGTTGCCATATAAATCGTAGTTTACTGACTCTAGGGACTGTCATTCGCAAGCTAAGGTTGATTAATTCTGCCTTTTTAATCTTTCTTTTGTTCTAGGTTGCTACTTGAATATTGCTGTATGTTTATAGCAGTCTGGTATCATCTGGAGAATGCAAAGTGGTTTTTGCCATCTTTTCCTTTGGGGCCTAACCAACAACAAATAATGTCTTTATGAGTTGATTCTTGACATAGAGCTTCTTTTTTCTTTCATTTAAAGTTGGTTCCTTCCTTTTTTTTTTTTTTTTTAGCTCATGAAGTATAATATTGAACATGTATGCATCTGTGTACCTTTTCTCTCTAAGATATCATTTATGAGGGATTTAGTCAATATAGAATTTAAAGGGCATAGAACTTTCTGTTTCATGTTCCTAATTTCATGATGATATAATAGTTGTACTGCTTTATACGACCTGTAATCTGTAATGTTTTCAGTATGACTTAATGCAGCAAAGGAAGACACGGACACGTCAATTATAGAGACTCTAAGCTAACACGCATATTGCAGCCTGCCTTGGGGGGGAATGCAAGAACTGCCATCATCTGTACCTTGAGCCCTGCTAGAAGCCATGTTGAGCAATCACGAAATACCCTTTTGTTTGCTAGCTGTGCAAAGGAAGTATCAACAAATGCTCAGGTCAATGTGGTGATGTCTGATAAGGCATTGGTGAAACATCTGCAGAAAGAGGTAGCCAGATTGGAGACTGAGTTAAGAGTTCCAGGACCAACTTGTGATCATGCAGTCTTGCTAAGAAAGAAAGACATGCAAATTCAAAAGGTTAAAATTCCTTTCTGAGGAAAATTCTTTAGTTTACTTGCCTTTTTAAACCGTTTTTAAAGGTTATGATTTCATCTTCAAATGGATTTTACATAACTTGATATTTACTAAGTATATAGATGAAGCTGAATATTTAATGAAAATGACAATCTAGATTACATAAGTTCCTTGCGCTTTCTGCATTTGCACGGTCAACTTTGATAGGTCAGTGAATAATAGTTAAGAACTGAAATGCCTAGTGTTACTTCCTAGATAGTGATTAAGTATTAAAGCTCTCTATATTTTTTATCAGTCGAGATTCGTTCAATTTATTCAGGACAGTTAAGTCTCCTCACATTTCTCATATAGAATTATTATGAATTGAACATAAGCATGCATTTCATCTATCTATGTCACCAAACTTTAAAATCTTGTCTATGCATATGATACATCTCCTTATTTTTCCTTTCTGGCAATTCATATGCTGAGCTATCATATTTCAGTTATGTTGTGGTGAATTGTAGTGGGACTAGTCATTATAATAATGTGCAGTATAATAATGCACTTGCCTGGCTTACTATTTGCAGTTGGAGAAAGAGGTTAGGGAGCTAACTAAGCAACGAGATATTGCTCATTCTCGGATTGAAGATTTATTACAAACAGTTGGAAATGATAAAACTTCAAAGGAACTTAAGGGAAATCGGTTTCATAATGGAGACATTAGGAGTGATGGGACGTTGAATCTACCGCTTTCAGAAAACAGTTTGGATCGTTCTTCATCTGATAGTATATCTGATACAAGTCAAGGAATAGAGGAAACTTCAGTAAGAATGGTTGAAGATGCTGAAGAAATGTGCAAGGAAGTCCAATGCATTGAGATGGATGAATCTGGCCAAGATGTAACATTTGAATCACCTGGCTGGTCAACAAATCAGAATGAAGAGAGAGTATCAACTTTGTCGGATACTTGTAATGGCCATGATGTGGATGAGGAGCTGCAGCAAACCTTACCTGGCCGATCTAGTGGCATTCTCAATGGTCACTCATATGGAACGTTGGAGCAGAAAATCCTTGATGGGCAAAAGACCATTGATTCACTAGTCATACCTTACCCAGATAAATTATCTCCAGGGGCATCCTCATCAATCAGTTTGACCGCTCCAGGGAGCCTGAAATTGACAAGAAGTTGGAGTTGCAGAGATAATCTAACGACTAACTCATCCGACTTCGACATAGCCGAACTAAGTGAAACCACCCCGACTACTGGGCTGGAGAGAAGCTTCCCAGGAAGACCAGAAGGCTTCCAAAGAAAGCACTGGAGACTTCCCCCATCGATATATGGTGCAAATGCTGCGAGACTTTCCAGAAACAATTCTCAATCCTCCGACTGTAGTAGTTTTATAGATGAACTCAAAACTCAGAATAGCATCCAAGGGGATGAAGATATTCCTACCCTTGGTTCTTTTGTTGCAGGACTCAAGGAGATGGCAAAGCTTCAGTATGAACAGCTTGGCAACCAGGTAAGAGATTCCTAATTTAATAACCAAGTCTATTTTTGAATAAATTTCCTGCTTCTCACTGTTCCCCCATTTTGAATGAGATAGATACATGTTAGCTGAATCCTAGTGCTGCGAAGGGATCATTTGATGCAATTACTAACTTTCTACCGAGTTCTTATATCCAGGTTCAAGAGACGGGACAGAGAGGTGAAAAAAATGCTCGTAACTTAGGGTTGGATACAATGCACGATTCTCTGGGTGCTTCTTCAGATTGGCCCCTGAAGTTTGAGAAGTTGCGGAGATCGATAATTGAATTGTGGCAAGCTTGCAATGTTCCATTGGTCCATAGGACATATTTCTTCCTCCTTTTGAAAGGCGACTTTACAGATTCCATTTACATTGAGGTAGAGCACAGGAGACTGTCCTTCCTGAAGGAGACATTTTCAAATGGAAATCCATCAGTCCAAAATGGTCGCACTCTTTCATTAGCATCAAGGTATCCAGGTCCTCTTCCATTCACACTGTTTTCGTGGTTGAAAATTGATGATAAGTGCATGGTAACATTTAGAGAAAATTGCACCATTGATCCTCCAGTCTCTCATTACTGTTGTACTATCAATCTCCCACGACAAAAACCTTTCAAGTTTGTTGTCATTTGGCCTCATGCCCAACTTTATCATTTAGGTTTTGTAGCTTCCCTATTAGCTATTGATTATGCAACTATAATGACAGTGGGAGACCAATTTGCTACTTTTTAAATGTTGAGAGACCATTTTGGGGTATTCTATGAGGAATTAACACTATTTGTGGAGTCATGGTTGGTGCCTCTTATTACTTCACAAAACATAAGATTATGTTTTGTCTTGGATTGACAGCTCAAAATTAGTTGACTAATACCCCTTTTCTTGGAGGTACAGCAAGAAAGCTCTTCGCCGGGAGAGGCAGATGCTGAGCAGGCTTGTATATAAAAGATACACAGATAATGAAAGAAACAGAATTTTCCAGGAATGGGGAATCAGTTTGAACTCAAAACGTAGGAGATTGCAGCTTGTCCAACAATTGTGGTGTAATGTTAAAGATATGGATCACAATACAAAGAGTGCTGCTATTGTGGCGAAGCTAATTGGGTTCTCGGAGCAAGGGCAAGCCCTCAAGGAGATGTTTGGTCTTAGCTTCACACCTACCCGCTCAAGTCGAAGATCTTTTAGCTGGAAGAATAGCATGGCATCCCTTATGTGAGCTTGTTTACCTAGTTGCATAGCATACTTTAACAATCCAGTGCTATTCAATCTTCTCTACTAGACTTGCACTATAGGTTGAAATAGGTATAGATCTTATTAACTACATTTTCGACGATTGATTTGACGATGTTCAAAATCTTGTATGAGTTTGTCAATGGTGAATTATTCATCCCTTTTGCTTTTGGGTGTATTTGGTAATGTGATAATTCGATTGTTATGCAATCACTGGATGCTGAAAAAGAATGCAGTTCGTTGCTTTTTTCTTTCTTTTCTCTGTGACTTTTATTGTTGCAGGTGCTGTTATATAATGTTTAAATACATGACCATCATAATGAGTTTTTCTACCCACTTGACATTGATGAAATAAATTTTATCAAATGATAAGCTTTGCTTAATCAATTCTTTAGGAAACTAAGCGAGGGCATTACTCGGCCAACTGTGGCCAAAGTCTCGTTGATGCCTACTAGCGTGAATAAGCAAGATGCATTCATGCATGACAATGAGCAGAAGAGACTGGTAAATAAAGTTGGGCAGAGAATATAATTTCTTCATATTTGAAACAAGAAATAACCGTCGGACACCTTTTAACCACACTATGTTCCACTCTAATATAATTACTGTAGTTTTGACCATAGATTAACATGCGAATGATTTCAAGGCTTCGATTAATACACAATCAACCCTTCAAGGAGTACTTCTTTCCGGAGAATGGCTGAAACTTCGGCTCTTCTTTCTTTGGTGGCTCCTGCTTTGTCTCTTTTGGAGTGTCCTACAGTATAAAAACAATAGGTTGAGATGAAGATGAAGATGAAGATGAAGATGTAATTCTTGCCTTCTTGGGCATTGCCTGGCCAAAGAGACGGAGAGCTGGCCGGTTGATTTTTACACCAATGAATGGAGTTAAGACAATAGAGCGCGAGCACGTGGGGGTGTGTGTGTGTGTGTGTGTGTGTGAGAGAGAGAGAGAGAGAGAGACCTTCTGAGCTTCTTGATTCCGATTTGCATTTGAGCCAAATACAAGCTTTCCCTGAGACTGACGGTTAGTGCTTTGTGAACTGGAACTGGATGCGGAAGATTGCCCGGCTCCATTGGAAGTACCAGATGTCCTGTCTTTCAATCCTGATGATGAAACCGGAGGTGCTGGGTTCTTCAGAGGTCTTCCATCCAAGCGTCTGGCAACACCAGTAAAAGCATTGAATTTTGGTTCTTCAGCTGGAAGCTCCTCACCTGCACAAACCACTCAAAAGAGGGAAATAAAGGTGAGTTTGATAGTCAGAAGGTGGCCTTTACATGCCAACTGTCCAAATTTTAAATTGCACCCAACAACGAGCTTAAAATGACCCTAAGCATTCAGATAAGAATGAATTGCAGGATAAGAAAATCTACGGTGCATAGAAAACTCTATTGTAACATTGAAAATGACAACGCGTGGATAAAGAAAAATATAACAGAAATAAAATACAAAGTAATAATTAAGAAATGTAGCACCTTCAGCCTGTGCTTTGCCCTTTGGAACAGAAGCGACAGGTTTTTCAGGCTCCTTGTAATCAAGAGGAGGAGCAAAGTCCACTTCACAATCAGTTTCTATAATACTTATTGCATTTGAAGGCTTCGTCTCTATGATGTCTATGTAGTACTTTTTATTATTGTAAGCCACCATAATACTATCCCCCGTGGTTAAGCAAGAAAAGTTCCTCAATGTAGTCTCCAAGCTGTACAATAGGAATTCAAAAGATTAAAAAACGGAGCTTGGATATGCATTTAGTCAGAATGATAAGAAAAAATACTTATTCAATTCTTAATTCATTTGCAACTATTAAATTTTGCATGTCTGTTTAAGATTGGAAATATAACGACACAGAAAATGTCAGGCTCCATAGGGAGTTAAACCAACAAGATCCGCTTCTTTCTACAAACAAGAACATGGTACATCTGCACCCACTGTCCTAACTAGATTCTGTAGGAGCTGCCATCCATCAAAAGCAGAAACCTATACCTCGTGCATGTTTGGCAAAGCTTAAATTATTGTCAAACACAATTTTTATCCACACATTCTATTGACCCACAAACTTAACCCATTTTCAGAATAAAGCTACTCAAACAAGGGAAATTGACAGAGGTTTGGTGACAGGTGCTTGTTTTCCTAACTGTCAAATGAAAAAATGACAAGCGTCCCCCTATTTTAAATTCTTTCATTGAACCTGTTGATATAGCAGGGTTGCATTTTTTATCCATACATTTTGTAGAATCCGTTGTTTAAGTTTTAATTCAAGCACTCCCAAACAAGCTTTTTAAATTGAACAAAAAATGAATAATCGTCATTTTGTTCCCTTACTTGGCATTATAATTTTTGGAATGGTATTTTTTTGAAAAATGTGTGATTGAAAAAGAAAAAAAAGTTTCAATTTATGTGTAATATTATTTTACGTAAGATCGAACATAATACAGCCTACGACGTATCCCCCACTTTTAATCACACATTTTGTGGGACCCACTGCTTAAATTTTAATTTAAGCACTAACAAACAAGCTTTTTAAATTGAACAACATAAGAGTAAATATTCATTCATCATAGGGCATGGTAACTCCTGAGTAATTAACTCCAGGTTTAGGGTGAAATGCAAGTTGATGGGAAAAAATTATATTTCAGATTTGCAAAAACTACACAATTGCCACATTTTAGTATGTTGTAACTGAATGTGCTGAAATATAATAGAAAACGACCAAAGCAATTGTAATAGCAGAGTTAAATTGAGGAAATTTATCCCAGTATCATTCAAAACACTCACATAGCTTTTGGATTTGAAATATCCAAGAAGTCCTTAGTGTGTGGTTGCAATTTAACATATGTACCCTTAGGAAGTGTCACATTTTTCACCCGTACAAAATCTCCTTCTTGTAACAACAAATTCTCCATCATCTACAGGAATATGTAAAAAGTAATGTGTTCATATTAGCTGAATTGACCAAAACCATAAAATAATACAATCACTTACCCAGTAAGGCATATATATCATGCCTTCTTCTGCAATGAACTCCAGAACCCCACAGTGGGAAACCCGCTCCGCAGCAGCATTTTGAAGCTCAAACAACATTGGGTAATCAATATGAAGAGATGCTGAATAATTGAGGTTAATTAAGATCAAAGATACAAAAAATAATCAGCTAAGCACAAGGAATGGTGATGGAGTGGACAATAATTACATCCAAACCAAATAGTATAAAGCCAGAGTAACTAACCAAGGCGGTCAAGAGCAGATGGTGGCATTATAACTGAAGAGCATAAAGCAAGTAAAGAATAAGATTATATATAGTCAACTAAATATATAAATAGACTGCCTACATTTGAAGAATATAGATTTCTTACCTTTGTCACCATTTTCTATCTGTGCCTGCAGAAGCCAGAGATGGAAGAAATCAGAATTACCTCAAAATTCATAAAATTGAATATCTCAAGCTGTCTATTACAAAATACGTGGTCATATGCCATCTTGTGTGGTGAAATTGATCCAAAAAATAAAAAACAAAATTCAACCCTGGCAACCAATAAAAAGTGAAGGAAAATTCAAAAATCATTTAAGTTTGACTACAAAATTAAATTGATATGTTTTGAAAGTAAGTAATTGAACGATGTACAATATTCAATAAAACATAATACCAAAATACAGGAGATTATTACTGAAAATTATTAGTACTTAAAACAAATTAAAAGTTGCTGAAGGAAGCATTCCAACCTTGTCAATAAAAGATGCAGGGTAACATCTATATGTTTGCTCAAATGATGTTCCATGATATCCATATCCATCAAAAAACTACAACGCAAAAATTTGACATCATTAGCAGGAAGATCAATATCGATAATCTGTGAAAAAACAACATATCAACAAAAGCTTTCTTGAAAGCCACAGCTTGTTTAGAATTCCAGTTGTCCTCCTTGTAATCAATAGGTTTGGGACATGATAATCTTATTAATTATATGATCTACCAACTATAAAACTGTGTAATACTAAATAGTTCAAATACTCCAGTGACCAAGAAATTAATTTTCCAGGTATCTTCCTCTACCACAGTATTACAGTGATGCTACCAATAATTCTTTGGTTGTAACCTTAGTAGATAGGTAATCATCATCAGCATCTCCTAATTTACCATTATTTCAAAGGTTAAGCAACTCTTCAACGAACAGCATTTTATAAACAATGTCCTCATTACCCCAGATATATTAAGCCTTGAATAGACGAGTCAGATTGTCTTAATTTCAGATTTTTTTATTCGGGGTTATTATGGAGAAGGACTTTTGCATCTACTTGCTATTGTTGGAGGCACGGTCTATAGCTTCTGCTTTATTGTTAATATTTACGAAATTTGCTAACGCCAGACTATTCGTTTCCAAAGTTACAAGGTTCCAAACTGCCAACATTTACTACAATTATACCTTGCACTTGCCAACAGCTTCAGAACTTGTTGAATATAATAAGCATTTTAACTTTGGCTCAGTATGGAAACTAGAATGTCCAAAAAAGACAATAGACACAAGAATAATGTAAAGAAGGAAATATAACACTGATTAGCATTATGATAGACTTCTTATGAATAAGTAAAATGGTAACAGAGTATTTTAAGAGTCCAAGAGAAACTGCCTTAAATTTATTATTTTTAATCCCCTCTTCATAATCATATTCGAGAACGAAGAGAACTGTTCATAATCAAAACAGCAGCATATAAGAAATTCAGAAATATACCCATAAAATACCACTTGGAAACCACAACAACAAAAAAAAAGAAAAGAAAAAAAATCAAACTTTTCACAAAAAATAAATAAGCAATTAAACACCTGATCATAAACAAAACAAAACAAAAAAAAAAAAAATACTCGAGAAATTAGAAATTGTCACAAAGCATACCATGTTTAATTCCGAGATTATCGCAACACGAACTCAGTTCGTATTATTTCACCTATAAACATAAGGAAAAAAAACTCATTATGAAAAATAAAAAAGGTTAATCCAAAAGCGTAATGTTCGGGAGCGACGGAGCTTAGATCTATGACCACACAAAAATAAAGAATTTGAAGCCTAAATAAAGTACTTAAAAATGTAGAGCCAAAATCATCGATCTGTATGGAGATAATAACGTATTGGAGAAATACCTCGAGAATCGAATTGCAGTGGATAAGTTTTTGATGATGAAATAGAACTTGAACAGAACTCTTTATGCGAAGAAGGTTGAAGAAGAAAGGCTAAGATGCGCTTGTGTGCTTGGTGCGCACGCCATCTTGTTTGTTGGCACGTGTGACTTGAACCGAATTGGGCTTCCGGTCCATATAGATTTTTTGAGTTCATCCCATATATTGGTCCATAAGAGGCCCAAAAAATTATCCTGTGGCTTAAAATCTACAAAGCCCAGCAAAAGTATATTTCTTCAAACAATCTAATAAAGCTTCGGGTTAGCTGTTGATTGGAGATACACACATATATTCTATGTTTTTTTATTTTTTTAATCAATGGTTTTACAACCCTCGAGGGGTAGATCTCGTCAAAAGAGAGCTTTTGTTTTTGCTTATCTAACTTAATCACTAATCACACAACCGTCCCTTGAAGGTTTCATATATCTCAGCCCTTGATTCTTGAATCCAATGAAGGAATATAGGAGTGGCCGAGTCGAAGCTCGAAAAGGGTTCTCATTTGTCTACAAACATTAATATACTTTGCTAGATAGTACAATAGATAGGATTTTTTTTTAATATATGCCCCGTAAAGTTTGGTTTATTGCTTTATTGGTTGACAGAACTAATTAATTGATACAAATATTATTTAACAATGGCACACCTGCCAGTAATTCTAAGCAATATAAGGGTCATCTAGTTACCGTTTGTTACTCCAAATTCCCAAATCACACAAATCATATACATTCTCATCCAGTTACTTGAGTTATTGGCCACTGGCATTTCGGCTTCAATAGGATAAGCCCACAAATCCAGCTCGAAGCCTGTACGAGTCTAGCTTGGAGTAAAAACATAGAGACGAATCAGTCTACTTCCCAAAATACGCGATGAAATCACCAGTAGTCTTCCTAAGGTCTCACGATTGTTACGAGCAACACTCAATAAGAGTAACCAGTGCAGAAAAAAAAATAAATAGAAAAATTCATAAAGGGCATGCTCAACCGGATAAACATGGGATTTGCAACCTGTCCGCGTCACAATCATGCAATAAATTAATTTGTTTCATCAATCTTGTGAAAAAAAAAAAAATTGCACATTACTATGTCCAATGTCTGTCTGATCGCAGTTTTACTTCAAAACCCTTGCTAATTATGCTTTACGCTGGGCAATTTGACAACATTCCCCTCCCTCACGGTTATCTTTTCAAGAACTATACATAAGATGAAATCAATAGACAAGAAAACTAACAGATGGTCCACTAGACAGCTGGAAGATATAAAAGTACCAAAAATGAGCAAAAAGCAAATCAAAATTAACACAATGGTCTCCCTCATCAATTACTACAAGTTAAAAGTAATAAAAAGTTCCACGTCTCTTTGATGAAAATCATGAAACACGTCACAAAATCGAGAAAAGAGAAGTGTTAACATAGTCCATGGTTGATATCCAAGTACGAAATTGTTTTTTCATTTGGATCGTAGTTCGAGCTGTAGACAGTGTTTCATATGCTCTCTAGCTCCGGTCCTTTTACGAGTTTAACCAAGCTAACATGCATCACGTGCTCGAATATAATGACAAAAATGAATTTACAAGACAAGCTCAAATGGTTCTCCTCATTATAGCATTGATAAAAAGATTGCAGCAAATGTTCTAAAAGTAAAACTTGTATTTCAAAACTTTTACACACAAGTTAAACAAGATAGTTACGTACAGGTGAATTTGCAACAGATTACATGTTGGCATTGCAGAGATATCTCTCAAGAAATTGGCCCCTACACAATCAATTTAAAGGTCGTGTCTTCTTGTTACTACCAAAAGCAAGGATGCTGTTCCATAAATGACAGGACAGAAAAACCACCAAAAACTGCTGACAATGATAATATGGAATCTCACAATATGATATATGCAGCAGATCTGACCTTTATTTTCATTGGTTTCTTGCACAAAAGAACATAATCAGAATCAAAACTAATTTTAGAAGGCCCTACTTAGGTCTCAACTGTATCAAGGCTAAATAGAGAGCAGTCAATTTGTAAGGGCCACCAATCAGTCATCACTGCCAATTCAACTGGCCGCCCAAGTTGATGCCTTCAAACATTCATTCAAACAAGCTACCTCACAAAATTGAATAAAGAGGACAAAGAAATAAAGAACAAATCAAAAAAGATTAAATAGCAATCAAGACTTCATAAGAAATTTCTAACAACAGGTTTAACATTGCGCAAAAGCAGGGGGAAGTTTGTACTGCAAAGGATCAGACAGATTCGGTAACGTTCCCACTCCTCTACATATTGCAACTCTCGGCCTTTCTTCTTACATCATGTTCATAGCAAACTAAAATGGATAATCAACAATATAATGGAAAAGGCTACTAAACAGTTCAAATCAAAGACTTAAAACAGACGACCTCAAACGACAAACTAGAAACCACTGGAGATGCTACATAACCTCCATTAAAACTCAAGCACCGCTGTAAGACCACCGCTCATCGTCAGCAGCCACAGTATCAGCAGCCGAAGAGAAACTATCCTCATTGCAATAGAAGGAACCATTATTACCATTGG
The DNA here is from genome assembly GCF_002742605.1 of Olea europaea var. sylvestris. Lineage (NCBI taxonomy): Eukaryota > Viridiplantae > Streptophyta > Magnoliopsida > Lamiales > Oleaceae > Olea > Olea europaea. Next base: position 245,448 of record NC_036239.1, read on the forward strand.
CAGCAGTCAAGCTGCAAGAGGCAGAGCCAACTAGATAAGGCATATTATTGAAGGACCGGGCCAAGCCACTGGCAATTGACATGCTGCCATTAGCTTCACCATTGTCTGCAAATTCCTCTGCACGGTGTTTGAGGATTTCGAACATGACCTCGGGCTCATGCTGCATCATGCGGAGCACATCCCCACAGGATGGGCCAGGGATGGCACTCGTCACGGCAAAGCTGTGAGGGCCATCCCTCTGCATCACCTGCATGACGCTTGGGCCACCAAACAGGTTGTGAACTCCCCCGAGTGCCTCCTCATAAGCCCCACCTAAAAACATCCCCAAATAGTACTTCCCACCATTACCATTAACACTTCCACTGCCTTCAAATTCATGTAAAGGCAAGCTAGATTCACCTCCAATGAACTTATCTATCTTTCCATCACTGTCGCAAGTTAAGTCAGACAAAATCCCCCTCGATGCTGGCCTCTCGTCAAGCCTGTGGATTGGAATAATGGGAAACAACTGACCAATTCCCCAAAAGTCAGGAATTGAGGTAAAAACTGATAGATTGACATGGTAAGAACGGACATTATCGGAAACCCCAATTGCCTTTGACATCATTTCGCAAAGTCCATCAACTGCAGCAAGATGTTCCATCCCCAAAGACCCTTCCTTGAATTGTTGAACACACCTCTGCTTCAGCTGCTCAGCATAGACCAGACAGGTATCATACTCATGGCGAATTGCAGCAGCAGATAAATTTCGGTAATCAGCAAGGGCATCCTCAGTGAGTTGCTCCAACAAGTACTGAAGTCCAAAAGAAGGCATCTCAGAAGATGCATAGGAACTCGCAGAAACAGCTTGGAACACCAAAACTGAGTGGTGAGACACAATGGCACGGCCGCTCTCACTGCAAATCACAGGATGCTTCACGCCATTACGGTCACACACGGATTTTATAGCCCGAACAACAGCATAAGCATAATCTTCAATACTGTAACCAACAGAAATTTCAGAGTCCTGAGATTTTGAGCCATCATAATCAATTCCAAGACCACCACCAATGTCAATGACTTTCATACAAGCACCGAGGCGGATTAATTCACAGTAGATTTGGGAAGCTTCACGTACTCCATCAGCCAGCAAAGCTGTGGAAGGAATCTGGGATCCAATATGGAAATGCAGCAACTGCAGGCAATCCAACATACCATGATGTTCAAGTTTCTTCACAACACGGAGAATCTGTGTGGTTGTTAAACCAAACTTTCCTTTCTCGCCTGAAGTGGATCCAAAATGGCCAGAATGCTTGATCCTCAGCTTGGAACGGAGCCCAATCACAGGACGGACACAGAGTTGCCGGCTGACATTAATCACAATGTCCAGCTCTTCTTCTTGTTCAAGAACAATCACAGTGTTTAAATGCAGCTTTCTTGCAACCAGAGCAAGAGAAATGTATTCTGTATCTTTAAATCCATTGCATACCAGAAGAGCCTCGGGGCTTCCTTTACAGAGACAGCTCATGGCCATGAGGAGCTCCGGTTTTGATCCGGCTTCCAGACCAAAGCGGAAGAGCGACCCGAATTTCACAATATCCTCAACCACGAACCTATCTTGATTGCATTTCACAGGATAAACGCCCTGGTAATGAGCCTCATAGGCTTGGGATTGAACAGCGAAACTAAAAGCAGACTGCAGAGATTCGAGCCGGTTTTTGAGAACATCAGAGAAGCGAACGATAAGAGGCAACTGAAGCCCGAGCCCACCAGAAGCTTTCGGGTCAGAGGCCTTCTTCACGACCTTGAGGAGATCAATCTCCTGGTGGGGAAGAGTGTCCGCGCCGTAGGGGAGGACGGAGATATTTCCGGAGGAATTGACAGTAAAATAAGGGGCACCCCACCCGTCGACGCGGTAGAGAATGGACGAATGTGCGGGTGACCAGGCGTTGGTGATTGTGGAGTTTGTCGACAGAGAGACGCCGGAGGCAGCGGATGACTCCGGCGTGGGAACAATGCCATCCCAGGCGACGGTGTAGCCTGGAGGCGAAGGTACAGCGGCTTCTATGCAGCAAGCCAAGGCCGGCATCTTTCCCCCGATCTGTTTTACGGCTCCGGAAGAATCAAAGAATGATAACCAAAAAACAACAAATTCAAATTCTACGTTTATAGATGGATTTCGTATAGGTGGGGGCTTTGAAACCTGCCGAGGCCGGAGCCCCGGCTACCCCCTCAAAAGAAGCAAAAAGAGATCTGGGTCACAACAAACCAATAACCAAACACACCCTTACACAACCCTGAAATCCCCACACCTACCCCTCAGAAGAAGATAATTCTACGAGCACAAAATTGAAACTACTACTTCACAGAATCAGACACAAATCTAAATCTCGAACACGAATCCCACCATGCAGAATCAAAATATACTAATCGAAAAAGAAATTGGAAATCGAAATCCAAAAGAGGATGAAGATTTGAGAATAGACGGAACCTACGGTATGCAAAGAGACTTGCTAAACGGATTGAAATGTGCGAGAATTGCATGGAGGGGGGAACTGCGTTAATAAAGGGCAGAGTAAAATGGGACGTGGGCCCAGCGGCAGCGAATTTATAACGGTGTCCTCTTTCGATGAATTTTAAAAGATTATAGATCTTAATAAATTTAATAAATTTGAATAGATTTTCACAAATTTAATAAGAATCTAGTTAAATATAATGCAATTTCAAAGATTTGGTTACATATATTTTTTAAACTTGAAATTCATTCAAATATTTTTAAATCCTTTTATTAATGAAATCTTTATAAATTCACTGATTATTGAAGATACTTAAAAATTTTAAGGATTTTATTATATTTCACTATATCTCAATTAATGATATTAAATTTTAATAGATTTTATTAAAATCCATTAGAATATCAATTGAATATACCTAAATTTAAAATAACTTTTAAAATTCATCACAATCTCCATCGAGATACCCCTCTTATTTTCTGGAACTGTATTTTTAACAAAGTTTTTTTTTTTTTAAACCCTTTTATTATTATTATTATTATTTTCGGTTTTAGTTTATAGTAGAAAAAATGTTTTTTGCTTCTATATTCAATTTTATTTTTCTTTATTCGTGGCTTTGAGAATATTTGGCAGAGGTTAACAACATCGAGTTGCCGCGTGTCACTTTTACGGGACCCGCACTCTTTGTATTGCACTGTATGGCACGAAAAGTTTGACGGTCATTAAAAAGAGATTTTCCCAAAAAATGAATTTTAAAATAATAATTTTTTTAGAAAACATGTAATTAAAAAGTACGAATTTTTTACTTTACATGCAAAATATTTAATTGTACATATGTTTGGTTGCAAATGAGTTCGAAATTTTCTTTTTAAAAAAATGAATAACAAACGGGATGATTATAGTACTAAACACATTATGTGATAGTTATAATAGGTCCAATTAAATGACTCTAATGATGTCATGTTTAATTAGACCTATAGTTAATGTCACATTAAATGAATAGATTTAAAGTTAATGTGTCAAATAAAATGATTAGATACTAATATTCGTGTGACACTGATGTCTCTCTTGAGGATTCTTAGAAGTCCCAACCCAAACAAACCCGCATTGTTTTTAATGCAGAGCGATAAGGCGAGGGGAGTTTGTAAAGATTTCGCGATAATTTACACGAAAGGAAAAATAGCAATGGAGGTTCCCAACATATTGCTCTTGTTGTCTTTTCATCCTAACCTTTCAAAAGTGAGTTTTGGTTCAGCCTTCCATTTTAGTTGCATCAAAATCTCATTAGACGATTTGCATAAAATATCACATGTCATATTTTTATCAAGCCACGCATACAATCACAACTTTGGACCGATGCTTGTTCACCTTTAATTCCTCTACAAAAAGATAAATGTATATAATTTGGATAAGAATCTTCTATTACTACTAAAAGAGGTTAAACAAAAACTGAAGGTAAGAATCAATATACTCTATTTGAAAGGTTAAGAAAGAAAATACATCGAAAGTAATATGTCCAAGCCATCAACTGCAACCTTTAGTACTTAACCCTTATTTGGTGGCGATTAAAATTAGAGTTTTTAGTAGGTTTTGATAAAAATTAATTAAATGTGTGGTTAAAAGTTGCGAGATCCATTAAATATGTTATTAAAATTGATTGCTGACTTTGATTTAAATTTAAATTTAAATTTAAATCATTACCGAACGGTATATTAATACAAGCTCCTGCGTCAAAAATCACTTCTAAATGCATGGTTCATCCTTATTTTTAAAGTGCTCGTGCAGTTACAATCTTTATGGTATTTGTAAATCGAGGTCCTTATAAAATAGTGTTTTTCTATTTGTAGTAAATCACTTCACTCGATAAATTGACATAACAATATTTATGGACACGAGTGATGTCATGTGTACAAAGGAGGTTGACAAAACATGAGTTGGCAAAATATATATCACTCATTTCATAACCAGATTTTGAAATCAAAACAAATCAAAGGTCTAAATCTTGCCAACACTTATTTTATCAACAAATTTTGTCTACCTACTTTGTACAAGTAAATTAATTGATATTTATGAGCCAATCTTGTCGGGTTGGAAGGGTGACCTGCCTCATTAATTTTCCTTTAGGGAAAATTTTTAAATCCGTTGAAAAAGGACATCCTTAAAACACGGCATAAAAGTATTAAAATCCCCTAAATTTGCTCTGAACTGGATTCTAAAATGGCTTTCCGGTCCACAATACGTTATGGCTTGCGTAGGATATTGTTAAAAATACCATAATGCCCTTTCACAGACCATGTTTGGTAAATTTTTTCAAACTTATAAGCTGATCAAGTTTTAAACTATTTTATCTACAGAATTCATAATTTATAATTTACGGAAAAAACTTACCAAACATACACCATAACTGTCTAGTAGTGTATATCAACAATATAAAGTTTGAGAAAATAAATTTTAAATTATGTCACATTTATTATTACTATTCAATGTTGCGTACCTAACATGAGTCAAATTATAATCTTACTCTTTTATTGTAACCGTTAATCTTTCGTCAAATGCATTTATACTATTTTAGACTTTGGTGCACAAGGAGGAGACCAATTTGGAGCACGGCATCCTTTTTTTACTTGAATTACACGACTGGTGTGACTAATTGACTTGGTCCGTTGTTAGGACAAGGAATTGGGATCCAGCGTCAACGTTGATCCTAGGTGGTCCATAGTCAAAGACAATTTGGTCTAAAAGCATTTATTCAATTGCCAAACTCGGATGAAAGGCGAAAAAGTGGAAATTTCATGACAACAAGTGTTTAAATTTTACAATTCATATATCAGGTATGAAGTTTATTTGTTTAAATATCAGGTATTAATTTAATTATAAAACCACCCACCAAACTCTAATTATTATTATTTTCTTCTCTCTCTACACTCTCTCGTTTCTCTATTCTTTTTCTTATACACTACCAAATCACTGTCGACGACAACACCTTGCCAACAGTGACTACAACATGATAGCAAAGTTCGCACAACATAACAAGACCCAGTCATTTGTCATCCAGTTTTCAAAGATTGCCTTGTGTCTTCGACGCTCAGTTCGCACGACGATCTGAGTGTTGTAGTGATGATCTGAATGGTGGTGGTTGGATTTGGAGGTGGCGACAGCGATTGTGATGGTGTAGTGGTTGGTTTTTGTGGGTGTATGTTTTTGTTGAGATTTGATAGTCCCGATCTGTGGAAATTTGATCACGAACTGATGCTAAAAATTTGGGTTGAGTTTTATTGGTTGTGTGCAGTTTCACCTACTTCGGCGAGTTGCTATAATGAAGAAGCGAATTTGTAGATGCGACTGTAATGAAGATGCTAATTTGAAAATTTGGACGATATTTTGGCGACTGGCATTTGGATGGTTCTTTGTGTGGTGGTGTGATTTTTCGGCATGTTTTGTTGCGTTTTTGAGGTGGTGGTGGTGGGTTTATGGATTCTTTGGTGGGAGTGGAGGTTAGGTGTACTGTAAATGGAGATAAAGGAAATGATGGTGGTAGTAGTGTGCTGTGGGCGGTATGCTTATGTTGGTGAGGTAATGGTGGTTCTAGAGGTAGTGGTGCCCAACTATTGTTGTGTTGTTGATGATGATGGTGGTGGTGGTTGTTGTGGTGGCGATGACGGTGACGAGTAGGGTGTCTATGACCAAAATTAGGCGTTTGTGACCAACTATTTGGCTGATTTGTAACTAAATATTAGGTGTCTGTGACTAAAAAATAATTTGTAAATAATAACTTGTGACTTATGTGACATTTAATTTGAATGATCTGTAATTTCGAAATAATATGTAATTACAAGATTTTTGAATTGTGACCACAAAATAATTTGTGACCTATTATTTGATGATATGTGACCAATAAATAAATCTGTGACCTATAATTATGAATTTGTGGCCATTAATCATGTACCTGTGAATTATCTTTATTTAATAAATATTTTTAATTAATTAAATATATACCTGATTCTTGAAATTTCAAATTATTTACTCGATTTTTGAATGAGGGTAAACATAACACTTGAAATGTGATTTTTTCCCTACTAAAAATTGGCAGCCCATTAGGTTAAATCTTAAGCCCAATATCATAATATTGATTAGAAGGATCCAATTATTCAAAGCTCTTAAAACTCATTTGATATGACTTTTAAAAAATATGCAGACATTTCTATTTCATCAACCTCTCTTCGAGATAGTGACAAATTATTGTGCCTTTCATATAGGTCGAAACTTACCTGACAAGAAATTTTGCTACCTTAGAACCATTATAATTATGAGCACCATTCATTGGGACTATGCTCGTTGACTCCTCTGTCTTTAGGTCACCACCTTCTTTGACTTTTTGGCATTGGACATGTGTAGCCCCAAACACAGTCTTACGAGTTTGTGGAGACATGTTTTTGGTAAACAGTTGCTCAGGCTTCGTTAAAGAAATTTTTAAAATCCAAAAGTTTCTTTTTTTGATTCATTTAATTAATTTTTAAAAATAGTACTTCTTCTAATTAGAAGAATTTTTAGAAAATTTTGAAATCTTTTGTACAAATTAACTTTCAAACATTCATTAAGGTCACTTTTTAGAAAACTTTTATATTATAAGTAAAAGCAAAAGCAAAAACCCTTCTAAACGGAACCTTAGTTAGCTCCAATCTAATGAACAGAAAGAAGTGATGAAAAGAATTCTTACTAACTTGGTAACATATGCTGGGACTAATAATTAATATTTTGTGATTTACCCTATTCTTTCGTTTATTGAGCAAAATATGTAAGAAAAGGTCGATCGGATAACCCTTAAGGTGTGTTTGATTACGAGAATGAAATTTACATGGAAAAAAAAATAAATTCTAAGCAATTGAATTACCTAGAAATTATTTCCATAAAAATTGTCAATTAGATGTGTTTAATTGACTTTATTTCAACCTAAAAAATGTTATACTTGTCCATTTTTTATTGGTAGGTAGATGAGAGAGAAAGATAGAGTGAATTATCTAAAAAATAAAAACCTAATTCCATTAAAGAAAATATTTTCTTTGTTTTTAAGGAAAATATGATCATGTGACCAAAAGTAGGAAAATATTTTTCATAAAAAAAAATATTAATCAAACAACACAAAGTATGAATTTGGTTGAAAAAAATATTTTTTTAATGAAAAATATTGATAACTAATTCTTTGATTGATAGATGTTTCAAAAGGCTTATATTTAGATGAAAGTGAATATTAGGGTTTGTTATATTATAAAATTGTATTGTACAATCTAAGAGCGGAAACTTTCGGGGTTGACACGATTATTAAGATGGAGAACATGACTAGACTAAACTCTACACGATTTTAACTTTTTTTTTTAATTTATTAATATTGTTGACCACGCACCAATTCTATTTACCAAATGTATTGTAACAAATTTAGCCCCTCTTTGATTTTCATTTGTTGACCACAAAAATGAAAAATATGATCATTATTCATCATATTAAGTCATCATATTTAACTTTTCATTTCTTGTGTGGATCCTGTAACGACTACATTTTTCATTTTTATACTTACAAAAATGAGTACCAAAGGGACACTCATTAATGCTGGTTCTTGTATATTGTGAATTTCCATTTTAAAATGTTTTATCATTGTTTTTGACTACCAAGAAACACAATTCGCCAGTCATCCATTGTTTACATTTTACAACGCTCAAATCAGATGATCGGTTGAAAACAATATTTTATTTATATGAGACAACGGAATCAAAAATCGATAAAATTTGGACATGTCCATCATAGCTTGTGGGTGGTTGATGAGCCAAAACAAAACAAAGTTGTTCTTGTTGTGGACCAAATTTCTAACCCAAGTAACATGGTTGTCAATTATTAAGAGAATAAGCGATATATCATCTAATGAGCGACACTTGCCTTGAAAATATCGAAGCTGCTTTAATTTTGAGCAATATTATTCAACAATATTGGTATCAGATATCAATGTAGGTGATAATCGTATGACATTAAATGATAGATTCATGTAAAATACAATGTCACATGATTTATTTAATTGAATCCATCAAGTATGACCATCTAGACTAGTGCTCAAGAATACATTTTTCTTTAATTTTAAATTAAAGTTTAATTTCAAAGTGACCCGGACTTCAACCGAGGTGTTGGGAGTGCATTTGGCTTCAAACCAACAACCAACATGGAGTTTAGGGGCGGACCCACATGGGGTCATGTGGGGTCAAATGACCCCACAGTTTTTTTTTTCCATTTTTTCCATTTTATTTTAAATTTTCTGCTGCTGAAACGATTATTTGGGTTTGGGATTCTAAATTCCAATTAATTATCCACTCCAATCCATTAATCCTATGAATTTATTTTCGTTAATGATACGTTGTTCGAAAAAAATTTCATTTTTGACCCCACAGTCCGAAGTCTCCGGGTCCGCCCCTGATGGAGTTTGTTTCTGAATATTGTCCCAGGTCACCAGCTTAAATTCTTCAATAGCCTCACTTCCGAAAGTGCATAACTTTTGGTTCACAACTTTGAATTGTGATCCATTTTTTGTGTTGAATTACAATGATATATCATTTTTCCTGCAGATATAATTTTATCAAACGTACTCTAATTTTCTTACATGTTTCGCATGCAAGTTCTTTGTTTTGCTTATTTTGATCCTATCATGCTCAAACTCCATTCTTTTTGCATCAATTATCTTGAATTGAAGTTTCTCATACAACAATAATATATGCATTAATATTACATAGATTTTGTTACACTAAATTGAAAATACACGAATTTTTTTTATTTAGTATTGAGTTTATAGCATTATTTATCATTAATATTTTTTCTCGATAAAATAATTTTGCACCTAAGTCTATTTTTTTTATTTATTAATCACATATTTTTCAGAAAAAAATTATTTTTACAAAATCTATTCTCAAAATGAGCTTATTTTTGTTCAGTTGATCTATTAGAAAAACAAAAATTACATCCTCAAATCAAGTGGCCAACAACAGAAGTGTCATACTTTTTAGGTATAAGGTATTGACCAATTACTATTGTTCCAAATGCACTTTGGGAGTTTGCGTAGAAAAAATGGTTTTGAAGAACGCAGAATGCCGCCAAACACGACTCGAAGTTATTGAGCAAAAACAAGTGAGCCCAAAACAATTATATATTTACAAAATAAAAACTCTCTAATTTTTTATTTTCTTGTTTTTGAAATTCTTAAGACAACCTAGGTGGTGATGGTGGTTGGCTAAGGTTGTGGCAATTATTAGGTTTTCGCCGCCAGTTTGTGGCGGGAGAATCCCATGATTTGGTGGGTCGTGGTTGGATTTGGTTGAGTGCTGGTAGTATTGTGTGGTGTGGCATGACGATGGTGGTGTGGGGACGAATAGGTGGAGGAAAGAAGTGATAGGTCTTATTATTTATTTTTTTCATTTTTTCTTGATTCGACACATTTGTCCCTTCAAAATAAAAAACAAGATAAGAGTAATTTCATTTTGTGAATATCAACAATTTTGTTGGACGAAATCCATCCAAAGGATCATTTGCACCAAAATTTATAGGTTTGGACTAAAAATGCAAGATAGATAAAGGTTTGGAACCACTCTGCCAATTTCCCTTTTTGTTATTTTAATGGATAGAGAGTAGGAAAGTAAATATTAAATTCATAAAAGATCTGTGATTGAATTTTATATATTGACTTATTAGCACAAAACGCCTCTACATTTAGTTTTTAGTGTGCAAAACGTCCGTACATTTCCCTATTTTCATGTTCCATTGTAGAAAACATCAATTTTATCAATTTTTATCCAATTTATCAATTAAAGATTGTAAAATGAAATATACCCTCCTATTTAAATAAATAATGATAATAATAATAATAATAATAATAATAATAATAATAATAATAATAATAAAGAACACATTGCAATCATACTCCTATTTTATTTTTTTTAAAGTAGAAATAAATTTCAAATAAATTAAATTTAAAAGTCAAAAAAGAAAAGAAAAATCCCCCCCCCCCCCCCTCTCTTTCTCTTCCACCCATTCCCATTCCTACCCCTACTCCTCATCGATAGCACGAAAAGAAACCTAAAAATAGATTGGAAAATATTAGATGATGTAGAAATACTAAAATTCAATCTCCCTCACTCCCACCCTACCAAGAACTTAAAATAGCACTTTTGGGTCCTTCAAATTCCATAAATTTTTGGGGGTAATTTTCTAATTTTGAAAAAAAGTTTGCCTTCAAGGAATATGGATAACGGTGTTATTAGTGGTTGGTCTAGTTGTAAACATGGCAGAGGCGGCAGTTCAGTGACTACAAATTTACATCTGTTCAAAGGAAAGAGCTTGGAAGACAAACCATGATCTATAAGGATTATTCGCACAGTGTCCCTAAGTTTGGCTTTTAGTGTGCAAAGCATCCCTACGTTTCAAATTTTTACATTTTTTACCTCTGTGTAGGGATGGTAATCGGGCTCGCCGGCTCGAGCTGTCCGTGGCTCGGTACCCGAGCCCCATTTTGGGGACACGGGCTTTGCCCGAGCCGACCCGTGAGCTTGTAAGCTTTTTTTTAAAAAAAAAAAAAAAAATTAAAGGCAGCCAAGCTGCGACCTTTTAAGGCAACAGTTTAGGAGGAGGAAAAAAAAGGAGGGGAGAAAACGAACCTGCCACGCTCGGCCGCCTATTTTTTTGGCCGAGCTTTTGCTCGGCTCGGCTCGAGCCCTCAAAAAAGCTCGGCCATTTTAACCTGGGCAAGCCTGAGCAGAAACTTTAGGCTTGCGAGCCGACTTGACCCGGCTCCTTTACATCCCTACCTCTGTGCTTGTTGATCTTCTCTTTCATGTACCACCAAACCTTTCAATTTCCTGTAAATCGGTTCTTCTTTTTCTTAGATGATTTGTTCTTTTTACACTTTTGGTACTCAATTGGTGTGTTGAATGCGATGACTAGTCATCTAGAAAGGTGCAAGCGAACGGATGTCAAGAAAAGGAGGTTCTCAAGAGATGTGGTGCCCCATCACAAGTACTGTGAGATCCACCTGCAGAAAAGTCGTCCTCGTTCAAGAAAGCTTGTGAAAGTCAAGAACGACATTGGCAATAACAAGAAGAAAAGCCCTCTTTTGTTTAATCTTAAAATCGATCTAAGAATTTCTACATCCTCCAGTAAGAAATATGAGCGATTGGTTTTTAGCATTTTTACATTCCTTAAGTATTTCCCAATCTTTTTTCTGGTTTATTTTCGTGGTGAAGGTGAGGGGTGGGGATGGGGATGAGGGTGGAAGAGGGAGAGGGAGATGAAGATTTTTCTTTTTTTTATTTGATTTTTTAATTTAATTTAATTTAATTGGGATTTATTTGTACTCTTTAAAAAAAATGGAAGCGTAATTGCAATTTGTTCTTTATTTGTTCTTTTTGTTTTATTTAAATAAGAGAATATATTTGTTATTTTACAATTTTTAATTGAGAAACCGTAATGAAACTTGATAATATGGGCGAAACCGTGAAAATGCAAAAAATTGGAATGTAATGATATTTTGCACACTAAGAGTCAGACGTATGGACGTTTTGTGCTAATAAGCCTTTTTATATTTATACAATTATTATATACTCTGGGCACAATGATGCATCTGCATAATCCAATCATATATTGGAGTCACCTAGGGGCGGACACACTATCGAGCATAGTGGGGCACTTGACCCACCAAATTTCCAAAATTTGGTTTTTTCGTTTTATTTTTAAGCTCCAAATTCAATTGGTTGAGTTGTTTACGTGATTTGTTCATAATTGTGTGAAGAATAATAGATTCAAGTACTTGTTTAAATGAGTAAAAAAAATAATGGGAGCCATTGATCACAATTAACCATTACATAGTAAATTACCTAGTACACAAGTTTTGAACTCAAGATTACGAGCATCGAAATATTGCCTTTGTAAATTATATATTTTGCTTACCAAACTTTGATTATTAATAAGCAAAAGGATAACTTCTCTGCTCATAAGCTAAGTGAACAACGTGGACTGAAGCTAAATTTATTCTCATTATGCTCCCGTGGAAACAATGTGTGGAATAGCTTGAAGAGAAGGAGAAAGTGGCAAATAAAAATGTATGCATTGATCCGTTCCTAACTCATATCAACAAATTTAAAGATCCAATCATTCTACTTAAAGTTCGAACAGGATTATGTTGCATAGGTATTGTGTTCCATAACTCAAAATGTCTGCATCCGTCACTAGGTCACAACCTAAAAATGTTAAATTGAATAATCCTAACTTTTTGAGATTTGAGAAGTCTGTTTTTGTTTGTTTAAAAATATAAATTTAACTGCAATTGAGACATAAATTATAGAAATATTCGAAGTGCCAAGCAAGACTCAAGTAGATTACACTATCCCTATAGTTTGCAGAAGGCCTTTAATTTGATAAACAATAAAAATAAAATCCGCTTAAATTTTTATCGTATTCTTTTAAATTACTTTTCAAAAATTAGGTTACAAAATTTAACAAAATATGCATATCACGCACCAACACATATAAGAAAAGCCTTCACGGCATTATTGGATAATATGAACTTTAAATATTGCTCTGTATAGAGAACCAACCAAACATTATTATAATAAAAGTCGGGATGAGGATAGAGTGATGGCCTTAATCAGCAAATTAGGTCATTGTGTTAATTTGTGTAGAAATTAGGTTATGTTCTTAGTATATGAATGAACATTTACCCAAAATGATGATGTAAATGAGATGTGCATTTAATATATATATATATATATAGTTTCACACGCTGAATATTATTAACATCTCTAGTTTTATGTAAACCTCGTTTTCTCCATCGTCAATTCCAGAAGTCACACACTTCTACTGATTGACATTTAAAGAGTGGTATCTGTTCAATTAGGCGAAGAACTTTGAGGGAAACAAAAAAGGCACTTCGAGCCAAGCATCAGTCCTAATAGTTGCTTGCTGTATATATATATATATATTTTTTTTTTTTTTTTTTCCAGTGTTGAACTAATTGGCTGATTTCCATGATTGAAGCCTTTTTGAGTAAAACAATCTTCTTTCTTTATTTCCAAATCAAAATTATATCATTTTTTTGCCCTTTTTCTCTTTTGGCACTCTAAAGTGTGACATTTTTTAATGGAGATTTCACTTTTGCGAGCCACTATCTTCGAGTAAGATTGCCCTGTTGATCTCAAATTACTAAGTTCATCTCTAAATTTAAAATGCTATATTTGTTACAAATCAATTTTTATAGTTCGAACTTATAAGACCAGTATTAAAGAGAAAATTATTCAAGTCTATTCAGTTAGAACGTGACATTCATGTATCTTTGTAAAATGAGGTTTTGCTTTCAAATTTGGACTAATGTCTATAAATTAGAATCGATGTTGTTAACGTGAGGGTCACATGGTAATTTAATAGACTTGGATCATTTCGAAAATGAAAAGTTAATGGTAAACTTTTTGTAATGATCCAACAATGTCATAGCATTTTGTCACGTGGCCAAACACTTGATGGCCAAGGTTCCTCTACTATTCTTCAATGTATCTTTGTAGTAACATTTGCGTCTCCAACTTTTAGAAAAAAGTATGTTGGTCTCAAATCCTTCGTTATAGTTACAAAATCAATCTTCAAAGACGAAACTGTTTATATCTATATCAAATCAGAACGTAGCATTTGCACATTCTTCTTTATAAAACAGATCTTTCTTCTAGATTGCTGCCTAGAAATTAGAATTGAGAGTTGTTACAATGAGAGCCAGTGACTATAACGCAATTTTAAATGCATTTCGACCAATTGTGCAATTACAATGAAAAGTTAGAGACCAACTTGCTCATTTAAAGGTTCAGGACCAACTCATTATTAGGACAATAAGTTAGAGATTAACGTGTAAATTTTCCTTCTTTCAGTCTTGTAGTCTTGTTCAATTTTATTTATTTATTTATTTATTTTTACTTTTTTTAAAATTGTGTCTTGCCTAATATTCACTTAAAACTCAAACTCAAACGTAAATAATCATAAAATCAATATTATGTGCGTGACACCTTCAATCTTGTTCAATCTCGCATATTCTATTTTCGTCTAATATACCATCGATACTATTTTTACATTTAATTTCATCACTCGCTCGTGAGTGACCATAGCATTTCACGAGGATTGAACCATATTGAAAGGTGCATTATCTAGTTAGGTATCCAAACGGAACTCTCTCCATCTTCTCCCCTCGTCTACTTGCACATTCTTTAGTTGTCAAGTTCTGTATGGTTCTCGTGAGAAACTTTTATTTCCTTTCAGGTAGTGGCAATGACGAATCTAGGATTGTTGGTCAGCTAAAATGGCTGTTGACCATTAATCATAGATCGATGAGAGTCTTGTAACAGCGATATTGTCTATTAATATTTAATTAAATAATATTAAAAATACACCAATCTATACGTAAATGAGCTCAAGTGTATCAATACAACCCAAAATAATAAGAAAAAATACATAATACAACCTGACTCCGTAACTGTAAGTTTAGACAACTACACTTTTCGAGGTCTCATATTTTGAAAGCTTGCAAGATTGCCTAACTTTAAACTATCAATCTCTCATCACACTGCCGTAGCTTTAAACTATCCAACTCCTAGATAGTATCGCCAAAATAGATATCAAAATAATAGACAAAAATAAACAACAGAAAATAAATTTTGAAACCTAGGTTTAGATAAAATGTAATCACAAGTAATTTTTGTAAAAATTCGAGAACCCAAAAGAAATTAAGATGAAAATAAAGCCAATCCAAGTATATATTTACATTAACTTATGTATAGATACAATGCAGAAATAATTTATAAATCATCAAAATCAAGAACCTAAATTTCAAATCACCAATTTATAGGTAAATCATCACAGTCACATAATAATCAAATGCGAACCGACTAGAATACCGACAGCCAGTGGAGGATTTAGTAGGTGGCCAGCTAGGGTGGCCGCCCTAACTAGATTCGTCGGTGAGAATTATTTATTTATTTATTAATAATAGACAAAAAATTTAGGTTATATAAATGGTAGTTCATTTTACTTTCAAACTTCTCTTCAACTTAGTTGGTTAGAACTTTTTTTTATATATTGTAAATTTTGGGTTCGATTCCTTCCCCTCCATTTCATTGTGCAAAATTTTTATTTTTACAATATTTACCAAAATTAATTCCCTAAGGAAATGATTCAAACATATAACTTCTAAAATTAGGATAATTTGAAGCTTAACCATCATGGCAATAGTTAAATTTTGAATCTAAATTTAACAAAATAATATATACTAAGACTTTAGGATACTTCCCCCCCCCCCCCCTTTTTTGGTTTTTGTCGTTTTAAATATTTTATACTTCAATAATTTATAAGATATGACTTATGAGTATTGAGTTTTAATTTATATGTTATTTGAGAATTTGTCTACTGTGAATTATGATATTAAAAATTAATTTAAGTATCGTGAAACGTGAATATGTGATTCATGAAAATTGAAAATGAGAAATTGGGGAATTTATAATTTATGATGAATTGGTGTTGAGAATTGGAAATTGAAACTTTAATTATATTTTAAAATTAAATTTAATTACGTTTAATTTTTAATTAACGTTCAATTCTTATACTAATTATGGAATGATTTTTTCAACTGAATTTCAATCTAGTTCTTATAGTGGTGTATCTAAACTCCCAACTAATTTTAGTCAAGCAAACGATTTATTAAGCATTGATAACACAAAGAAATCTTATGTATCATGTAATTTATATTATTTTAGATTGTGTGGAAATATAATATGATATAAATATACAATTTTTACATTTTAGTATATTTACATACAGATCGAAGAATTTTTAATATTATTTAATTTAATATTAATAAACGATATCGTTATACAGCCGTTGATTATCAACAATCAACGGTCAACGATTAACAGTCGCCCTAGCAGAGTCGCAATCCTACATTCGCCCCTGCCAAGAGCTCGCTCAAAATTAGCATAAGGAAAGAAGGATTATACATAAACCAAAAAACCTGGAAGCAGGAACCAAAATTTCAAATTAATCTTTGCACGAAGAACACAAATTATAGACTTATAAACTAAAACTCCAACGGAGGAAGTCGATGGCAGTCCATGGCACAGCGGATGGCAGCTCACAGCAACTCACAAGTTCACAGCGCCTAGAGAGAATAAAAGAAATGGAGGAAATTGGGTGAAAATTGAAATCAATTCCCGTGACAGAAAATTTCATAAGTAAGAGATTACCTATCATCTATTTCCAAAGTAAGAAAAAAGGTTACAAGTTCCAAAAATCTGATATTTATTAAAATATATTTATGATTTATTTAATTAATTATATATTTTAATAATTAAATATATTAAGGTCACATTTCTATACAAGTTGATCACAAATTCACAAATTTAGTTAGCTACATATTATTTTTGGACACAAATCAAAGTTTTTATATGTCATAAATTCTTTTATGGTCACAATTTAAAAATTTTATAAGTCACGGTTTGTTCATCGATCATGGATAAAAATTTTATACGTCACAATTTTATTTATTAGTCACAGACCACACATATTATAAGTCACAATTTATTAAACAGTCACAAATTAACAATTTTATAGGTCACATGTTATTTCTTGGTCACAATTCCTTTTTCTTATTGATCACATGTTGTTTATTGATCACAAATTAAATCATTTGTGATCGCCACCAACACTTGTGACAACTACTGCCGCCTGCAACATTGATGTCGCAACTGCCATCACAAAAACCACCGCCACCATCTCCCGGCAGCCCTGTCATCTCAAAACACCGCAACGAGCACCACCTTACCACCAATAAACCAATTAGAAAATCCCAACACCCCACAAAATCGCCAACAGACCAAATGGAGGCTCCACCACCATCAAAACCAGCGCGGCGCCTCCACCACCACCACAACATCACACCTCTCTATACACATAGATCAAGATCTAACCATGATCGGAGTTGTAGCAGCTACAAATTAGCGCTATGCGACGTGTACAGATCTAGGCAACTCCATCCGATCGCTCCGATGCTGAGCCTCAATGCCCGAGGTGTCATAGCAGAACAACCCCAAACTTTCACATCCACCACAAATCCACAATTCCACCCCACTCAACCACAAATTCACCACGTCCCCATGAGCAACGACAGCACTATGCGATGACGAATCTGGTCATCATAGTCGCTCGCTGGAGAAACGATGGGAAGGGAATGAGAGGGGGAGAGAGGACGCAGAGAGGGAATATATTTTAGGGTAGGGTGATTTTAGGAAGTGGAAATGGATTTTAATTTTATAACTTTATTATTAATATTTAAAAAATGTCATGATTATTTGATTATTTGATTTTTGAATTTAAAAACTTTAAATCTTAACTTTGAATTAATAATTTGAAACCTCTACTTCTTGTAAACCAACATCTGAATTTGGGCAATGGCTAATGGGCCTTATGTTATTAAAAAATGGGGGCCCAAAACAATTTCAGCCCACTACTTTGAAATTAAAAAGGCCCAAACTAATTTCAATTCTTTTTCTTCATTTTGTCCCTGCGCCATTTCATAGACAGTCGTCAAATCTATGGCAATTTCGGCGGAGCCAGGATGACCAGCTGCGCAAGCTCACTGGGTGCTGGCTCCACCACGCATAGTGGTCCAATTGTAATATGATATGTTTGGAAGAGTTTTACTTATTTATTCTTTTGTTTTAAGCAAAAGCCCAATTTAATTAGTATAGACTTTTGACATTTAAAATAGGAAAAATTACCTAGAAACCTAGGTTTAAATATCCCTTTTCAGTACCAAGGGGGGTTAACTTTAAATTTCAAAACTCAAGTGCTAATTAAATTTTAATAATTATAATCAATAAAAAAATTAGTTAAACCTATTTTACATACCATCCACCCTCACAACTTCCATTTCATCACCAATTTAAACCCTAACTATGTCTATCATCTTCTCTCCTCTTACTTCTCTCTACCAACTAACCTACTCATCCCTCAACCATAATCCCTAGCAGCATTGGAAGCTTCACTGTGCCAACAACATCATCGTTGTCGAAAACGGTGACTCATAGAGCTGAAACAGGCTGCGATTTCGACGATACTTCCAGTAGCAGAGGCAGTGGCGGTGATGCATGACGTAGCAGCAGCACCGTCGAAAGCTACACCAGCAGTGTGGCATACATCCGGCAATGCCACTATATTTTTCGGTGCCTCTGCAAATGCTATTTCAGTGTCGACGCCTCTACTCCAGCGTCGGTACACACAAATCGCGATGATGCGCTTTTTTGTCGACGCCTCATCTTCGTGGATATGGTGGTATTGATGACGTGGATGGTGGTGGATTTGGTGGCCACGACAGGGGTAGAGGTGGCGACGACGACTTTTTTGTACATTGTCGATGTGCAATAGTGAGGAGGTAGTTGTGGTGATTTGTAGATACAAGCCGTGGTAATGGTGCAATGGAGGTGGTTTTGAGGCGATGGTTTTGTTGGATATGGTGGTGATTGATTTCTGTTGGTGGTAGTGACGGTGGATATGTCGGTTGGGGGCGGTTTTGTTGAATATGGTGGTGGTGGTCTTTGTCACCGTGCTTGGATAGGTTGTATTGGTGGTGGTGTGGTGCGCTGTGGTGCCAATGGTTTCTTTTGATGGTAGCACATGTGGTTCTGGTGAGGTTGTGTTTGCCAATGTTGGAAATGGTGGTGAGTAACCAAATCTATCTTTGTTGTGACCGTCTGTGACCATATTTGTGTTAACTGTGACTATATGTGACTTGATTATATATAGTTACAAATCAGAGTATTCTGGTCACAGACAGTTACAATGAGGATAAATTTGATCATGAACACATAAGGTCACAGTTCATACGTTACGGGTTACAATTCACCATTAAGGTCACAAGTACATTGGTAACAAGTTTCAACTCACATGTCATAGTCTTTTATAGAAGTCACAAATTAGTATAAACGGATCACAAATCAATATTAACAGGTTACATTTCGTTTTGTAGAAGTCACAGATCCAATTTATAGGTCACAAAATTTATGTTACGAGTCACAGGTAACAAATCACAGTTAAAAATTATATTTTATATATCACAATGTACGTAGGTCACAAGTTATTGTTCAAAAAAAGGAAAAAAAAAAGAATTTATGAATTTAATATATTTAATTACAAAAATATTTTTGATTAATTATTTCATAATTAAAATATTAATAGCATCTGATTTTTTATTTTTTAATTTTGAAATTAATTACATGCATATTCATCTCACTTAATTAGGTCACGAATCTAATAAAATTAGTTATAAATCATTGTCAAAATAAAAATAAAAGAGAGAGGCACATCGTCAGTTGCCAGAATGGTCGTCAGAGTCGTCGTCGGAGAGATTGCTGGAGGCAGTCGATATTGTTGTCGGAAGTGGGTTCACCGGAGAAGTGGCCGGAGGTATCGCCGGAGAAGTCGCTGACGGTGGTGGGGTTGCCGGAGGTGGGATGGGGTGGAGAGAGAAAAAGAACGGTTTGAATTTAAATTTTAAAATTTGGTGGGGTGGGGCAGGGTAGGTAGATTGATTATATTATATTACTATTAAATATTGAATAATTACATTTATTACCTGATTTGTGCAAAATTTTGAGAAGTTTGTTAGTTTTGAAATATGAATTTATATGCAGGACTTATGTGGTATTCCCTTTAAAATAATACCTTTTATTGAGCTTATTGTGAGCAATGCTAAAATATTTTCTAAGAGTGCACCACATTCACGATTCATCAACATGTCATCGCAACGTAAATTATTGGCCCAAATACACCGAAGGTCACTCAACTTTGAGCAAGGTATATTTAGGTCATTCATTTTTCAATTAGTGCAATCAAATTATCTAATTTCGATTTGCTAATTTTTAATTTGGTGCAATTAACTCTCCGTATTTTCTGATTTGCTTGCAGATTTGGTCACTTTGTCAATTATTGTCCCTTTAACCAACGAAATAGCTAGCATCAATGTTAAAATAATGAGTGCTGAGACGGAAAAACGCGCCTTAAGTTTATATATATATATATAACACAATAATGTTAGGCATTTTTCTATAGGCTCAAACATTTCAATTTGAACAAAGAAAACTGTTTGGGCATATTGATTGTTCAATTTTTAAGCGTTGAAACACATTATAAAATAATAAATTTATATTTACTTCGAATTAGTAATAAAAAAATTAAAAAAGTCTATCTTTATGGTAGTTTACAATTTGGGAGTGTACTTCATATATTCATTTTATTGCATCCAATTCGACTTTGAATGACCCTTCACCTTTTTCGAGTCCATGTCTCGATTTTCATTATATTAATTAAAATCAAAACTTATTCTGCTGAAAAATAAAGAGAACACTGTAGATTAATGTTTGTATCTAATTCAGCATTTTGTTCGTATATTGCTATCTAATGCTGCATACCAAGTATGCAATTGGAGAATTTCAAACTTCTCCAACAAGAAAAAACATAAAACTAGGTATATCATATAAGCATGAAAACAAAACACATCTAAGGAAAAAAGGGAAGGAAAACTATAGGTGCACACTAATTTCGAATAAATATATTTCCACAGGGTTCATAATTGCCAAAAATAAATTCGCTTAATCCAACATCCACATCCATTTAAGCTCTTATTCAGCAAAGGGAGAAAAAGGTACTTCTAACAATTCTACAATCATCACGAAGCTACCATGGCAAGAACATTCATGGTCATAAATAGGGCGCGTATGAAAGATTTAACTAAGCCTGCCAAGAATCAAATTTCTCCATAACATTAAACATTGCAGTCGAACTACTTAAGCCAACTCCTCAGTCAGCTCTAGACTGGCCAGCTCGTGAAGACAAAATAATTCCAACGATTAAACCATAAAGGGCTAAAGCTTCAGCGAAGATGAGAATAAGGATCATCCCAACAAAAAGCTTTGGCTGCTGTGCATTAGCCCTGCAAAAGTACGGGTTCTGAGTATGAAGCATAGGCAAATATCAAATAAAACTGAAAACATTTCAATGTGTGCCTCGAGTTCATGTAAAACAATAACAGAAGTAAACGAGTTGGGATTAGCAATGACAATCAACTATATTATTAAGCCCCCAATTATTTCCATACCTTTCCCTTTTTTGGGTTTGTCTATTTGGGAAAAAAAATTGGAGCGCTACCGAGAAATAATGTAACAGACGCTCGTCATAGTGGGTAAATCACAAGAGTTAACATTTTCCTGGCCATAAGCACATGGAAAATGAAGCTACGCAGTTTTCTGAATAAATTTCAGAGCACTAGATGGCATCCATATGATTTATATTCTAATACACAACTCCAGAACATCTTTGTGACATGCCAAGAATTTGATTCACCAAAAATTTTCAGAAGGCACAACCAGGAGAAAAATGCTCATCATTATTGACACTCTACCAAACCCTTGAATACTTTATAACTTCAAGAAATGATAATTTATTAACCACTAATCGATAATGTGCAAAAAGAATTGGTTTCCTCCTAACTTAGACAAGCAGCTACTTGAATCAAATGAAGTTCCAAAGAGAATTCCTGAAGCTGTTTTCAATATATTAAGAATAAAGCTCAATAGTTTGTTATTGTTAATTATTATTTGGAAAGAGATGAAAGAAAATACATATCTTAAATTTGTATTTTTGAACATGAGTTCGAACTCATTTTCACCTATCACCTATGATTTTTATTCTTCATTTTAAAAAGCAAAAACTGCATAACAATCAAAGTTATATTCTTATTCATCTAAAAATGAAGAAATACGACTTAAAACTTGGAGGTATGGAAAAACTTCTAATAGTTTTTGATTCAATGAATACTAAGGTCAACTGTGGCTAATAGCAGCCAGGCAAATTTCTGAAATGAAATAATAGTAAAGTAACAACTACTTTTACCACTTAAGCCAGTAATTGGACTAATACTAGCTTACTAAAGCCATATAACAAATAATTGATTGATCATGCCATTAGACCAAGAGCAGAGCACAATTATGTTACAGCAAAACATCATATTACAAGAATAAATACCGCTCAAATATCAGCCCCCCGTTTGGCCCCCATTAATTTTGATTATAATGGGGGAATAAACTTTTTTCTTTTTTTTAATGTGTAATATTATTTTATTGAAGATTGTGTGGTTGAAAATAAGAGAGAGAATTTTAATTTAATTTTATGAGATGTAATGGGAGCCAAACAGGGGCTCAATTAGTGCAAAAAACCAAAAAAATTCTCACAAATAGCAAGACCATGTTAATCAGTAGATGTCTCGTGGCAGAGTTAAAGGGCAAACAAGGAATGAAATTTTAATAAATTCCAGTAAACAATGAATAGCAAAGAATCCCCCCCCCCCCCCCCCCCCCCCCCCCCCCACCACCATTAA
>NC_036239.1:268603-280521 GCF_002742605.1 Olea europaea var. sylvestris
AAAAACAAAAACGCCCCCCCCCCCCCTCTCTTCTCCTCAAGCAGTAACTTTAAACCCTCGTGAAATCCAACAAGGCAGACAAAAAGTCCAACTATCATTGACCACCAATCCTGTTTCCTTTTATACCTTCTTCCCTCTCCTAGCTGTTTTTTTACTCTCTATTAGTCTATTTTTCACTCTATAGGGTGTAAAGTAATCAATGTTTTGCTTTACATCGGCACCATTATTATTTAGTTCTGCCTTTGCTTTCACAAATAACTATCATCAAGTAATTCGAAGATCATCATCTCACATAGAAGATTGTAGCGATGTTTACAAAGGAGTAATCAGGTTACTAGTAGAATTCAGATTCATTCCTGACTTGCATTGCACGTATAAATAAATAATATTGCATCCAATAAGCGAATCAACTAAGTTTAACAACTCACTCACAGTAACACAGCAACCACAAGATTGACCTTCACTAAGAAGGTAATCTCCAGCGTTGCACCAAAATATCCACCATTTTGCACCAAACTAAAATTCATTTCCAACCATTACACCAAAACTTACATCAAACGAACAGTGTTTAACCATTTTCTTCCTTTTTTTTATTATTTATAATTTATTTATTTGAAAAATTATTTATTTAATTATTTTATAAATACATAAATCACTCAATAAATAATTACGATAAATTAAGGAAAAGAATAAATTCATTAATAAATATAAAAAATATAGTACAATTAGTAAAAAAGCTACAAAAATGAAAATATTAAATCATGCCACTAAAAAATAGTACAATGCATTTCGAATTTAGATATTATGATATTACGAAATCAAAATATTATTTTGATGATATTGGAGAATCTAGCAGCGGTCTTCCCGATTACTAAACTATGCACTTTTTTATGTATCGTTTTCTTCCAATAAAATCAAATTAACTTGTGTATGTCGTAGTTTAATATATTTCAGGTTAAAATTAAATAATCGTGTTTATTATAATTAAAATTTTTTCTTCTTTTAATTAATTTATTGTATTAAAAAATATATAGCACAAGCGACACAAATACCCTTAATCAATTTATTTGGGAAAGGAAAATGAAGGGTAAAAATGACTTTAGACACTTTGCACCATTTTGGTGTAAAATGGTGCAAAGTTTAGTGTTGCATTGGTCGTGTTTTGCACCATTTTTTGGTGCAGATGGCCTATTTAGCTAGCCACCCACTGTATTATATTATCCATATGATACAAATGCCAACAAATTTGTCCCGTCACATTTCTCTAGAATTAGACCTCGTGATCTACCCATATAAGCTAGCCGAATTAACTTAAATCCCTAAATGAGGTTCAAAAGTGTCACATGGGAAACTAAATTGACCAAAGGTTTAGCATCACAATTTCCACTAATTCTGAGCATCCAGATCACAGGGAAAAAAAAATAAAACTTAAATTTATTCAACTACAGATCACGAGATCAATCGATAGTTCAATTATACCTGACGCCAGCATCGCCAACAATCCCAATTGCCATTCCAGCTGAGAGACCAGCAAGGCCACAAGCGAGGCCTGAAGAGAGATGCGCATAGCCATCGAACAGATAATAACCCTTTGCCTTGGGGTTAATCCCAGTGCTGATAATCACAGCAATAATCAACCCATAAATACCCAACACTCCAGCCATAACCACTGGCACGATCGACTTCATCACCAGCTCCGGCCTCATAACTCCCATCGACGCTACACCTACCCCACTCTTCGCCGTTCCATACGCAGCACCCATACCTGTAAAAATGATCGAAAACAAACAAATTATCAAGAAAATATCGACAATCAAACCAATACGTGGATTTGAAGGATCTGAGGATTACAGGAGAAAACGAGGGCAGAAGCGGCGCCGAGGAAGCCGAAAAAGGGAGCAGTTTCATCGCCGTTAAAGATTGAAGACATTTTTGTTTGGATTGCAAAAATTTACTAACGGATCTGAAAAATTACGTTGAATTAACAGTTACAGTTACAGAGACGGATGGTTTGGGGGTATGGATGAATGGATCTTAGTCCTCTTTGCTGCCTGTTTAGATGTATGATGTATGGACCGTATGGTCTAGAAGAAGAGAAGAAGAGGAGCCAATAATTGATGAAGTGTCAATCCGCGTCGAACACGTGGTATTTGGGATTTGATTTTGGGTCCCGAACTGGATTGGGCTTGGCGTGAATATATTTTGAGTTAATTCCAAATTTACTATTAATTACTTTTTCATTCCACAAATACTTCCTTTTTAGCCTCACTTGGCTGTTGGCACCCTTTAAATCAAAACTTACTTTTTTTTTTCTTTTTCCAAACTCATTTTTAATCATATATTTATACAGTAAAATACTTTGTACATAGACCCATAATTTTTTCGACTTTTTGCTACATATTCTAAAAAAAATCATTATGTCAAAATTTATTTTTTCGCACAAAACACTCATTTTAATGAATATCAAACAGGGGTTACACCCAAAAATCTACAACTAATACATGACCACCGGACTATCACATACGACTGCTACACCACTATGCACCTCCAATCCTATCACACCCTATATACCAACATCATTGCTATTCTCTTCCAAACCTAAAATTGGATCGGTTTCTCAACTCCAACCAATCACTATTACAGCACAGCAACTATCGCAACCCATCTTTCACGACCACTTCAAATGAGGCCACCGCTATTGGAATTGTCCCTCACAATTTTTACAAAGTTCACAATGAACCACCAGAATCGACACATGTATTTCCATCGCATACATGGCTCATTAAACAAGTTCTTTTTTTTTTTTGTTTGACATTAAATTAAGACTATAAACGGTGTTAAATGGACCGAGTCAAGAAGCTGTTGCTCTCAAATGGGAAGAGCGAAGCATGAGTAACATACTTCGCAAATGGGGTGGTTGATTTTGGGAGGGTGAGATGGATTATTTTAGGGTTTTTTAAGTAGAAACTAATTTTTGCAGTTATGTTGTAAATTCCTAATCTATCATAATTGTTGACCCCGGAAATCGGTCCTTCCACATGGCCAAAGGAAAGCTACTCCACATATTCCTCCCTACGTACAATCAGCGAATAGTCAGGCGCACAAGGCCGAAACCAGCGGGGGTGGCGGCGGCCGTATACACTCCGACGGTCAAGTCAGGTTTGAGTGATCGGAACAGTACCCAGGGGCTATGCAAATCAACAATAAAAGGGGGAGGAGAAAATATATAAACTTGCTATGGACCTCGGTTACAACTAGTCGTCAATAATAATTAGTAGCTGCAGCAGCCTTTTAGGAGAATGGGCATGGCACCTAACTGTTATCTTGAAAACACGCAACAATTGTCAAATCATTTGACGTTTGAGTCGCCTCGTATTGAGCTCATCCTCCAACTTTACAGAGCTTGGACGCACCTGACGCGAAGGCCCTTTTGGGTCATCGCCTCGGACGCTGCGTTTCCTCCCATGCTTTACAAAGTTTCAGCTATCTCCCAACGCGTTGACCTTTTGGGTCAGCGCACCGGTGGCAGATGAGCTCCTCCTCCAACTTTACAAAGTTTGAACGCACCTGACGCGAAGGCCCTTTTGGGTCATCGCCTCGGACGCCTCATTACCTTCCATACTTTACAAAGTTTCAGCCATCTCCCAACACGTCGACCGTTTGGGTCAACGCACCGGTGGCAGATGAACTCCTCCTCCAACTTTACAAAGCTTGTTTAGAATTTACATTTTTCATACATTTTAATCTATTTATAATGATGTAGCTATAAATTCATTTATTCTTTTTGATAGAGAGATTTTGTTTCCATTTTATAAAAAATAATATGTAAAATGTAAATTCACAAAAACACACATCTAAAAAACAAAAAAGTTCTATGTTAGCATTCCGGCTGTCACTCTATCTCCCATAGTCTCCCTACTCTCCCGAAGGACAGTTGGATAGGGAGACGGAAAAATGAATTAAGTAACAAAAATTTAACGACAAGAAATAAAAATTAAGAATATTTTTCACAAATTTAATAGATGGGGGACTTCTTCTACAATTTTTCTTAATTTTAAGTTTTAATAGCAAAGAAATATTCTTAAACACACTATTAATCTCAAAAAATGTTGCCAACAGATACTGGATTGACCAGCGCACACGTAAGCCTAGTCCAACACGCTAAAACACGTGGACGGTCTCAAATGGACTGATCAAGGGCGTGGAAGCAGTTCAACATCGTGGGACGAGAACATTAGGAATCCAGTGATAAGTTTGCATAATGATTGTACAATAATTATCAATCGATTTTTGTAGAATGCGAGTATGAATTCATATAGTATTGTATTGCAAGATGGTGAAAAGATTGTTGAATAAAGTGTATTAAGAGAGTAAATAAAGTATAATCTTGGTTCTTGTATTGAATCTTGCATTCTCCCTGTAAGAGATGCATGGGAGAGTATTTATAGTATTACAAGTTAGATCGTGATCCTCAGTTGGGAGTACACGTGGCCTTATCTCGTAAGTTTACATGTTAAATTATAGACATTACACTCGACTTCCTAGCTTGCTACACATTTATTAATTGGCGGCTCTACTACTATTTTGATAACACAAGACGCTTGCACTCTATGATGGGCGTCCCATCAATCAATCAGGAATGATCCTTATATAAGACCAAACTTTGAGGAGGAGTGCTGCTTAGGGCATCTAGGCTTCGGTATGATGGGTCTCGACGTGAAGAGCTTCAGCAAGACAAACCACCTCGGCTTATTCACTTCGGCGCTGACATTTGGACCACGTCATGGGTGTTGTCTCGGTATGTTAGTTGATTTCTATTGGCCAGGGAGCCTCGACTAGGATGCCACGTAGTTCGGCATGAGTGGGCCATGGGGCATCAGTGGGTCGGCCAAGTGTGTCAACACATAACACACACTATTGAGGGACTATTATTATATTAATTTGCATGGTTCAGTGATTGGATGAAAGAGTACTACACACAGGGGTAGACCCAACCTTTTTGGATTGTGGGGTCAAAAATTAATTTGTAATTTTTTAAAATAATATAATATTAATGAAAATAAGCTAATACGAATTTTGAAAATATCTTATAATTATATCATTATCAATATTGTTAAATGAATTTTGCTACATGTATAGTTTTATTTACTATGTTATTTGTGGATATCGAGCTAATGACGAGTAAATTAAATTGGATGTAGGAAGTAAATGAAATTTAAGTTTAAAGAAAAAATAATTTGAAAATAATTCAAATTACATTTAATTCGTAACGATTTTAGAATTTATGATGTCATTTTTCATGTAAAATCTCTTAATAAAATGATGTAAATTATATTGAAAAATTTATTATACAAAAATAATAAACGATAATTAAATAATTGAATTTAAAAAAAAAAAGACGAGTTAAATGCCTCTTTTAGTATGTATGTTTGACGCATATTTAATTATTTTCAATATCTGTTTGGACCTTTCGATATGACTATGATGTAGTTCTCAAAACGAACTTATAGATGACGTAGGCGATTTGTAGATTTGGACAGTACATGATCATTGACAAATTTTAAAAATTAGCATATTATCGAAATTTTTGTAATACTAATTTAGAACGGCCTACTTTGATACATCATAACTTTTGCTATGGTTGATCATTTCTAACGCGATTAAAACTTTAAAATGATCTTAAGAATGCAATATTTTTTATTTTTTTATTTATTTTTTAAGAATGCAATATTTTGATTTCATTTGACATGTATTAAAGTAGATCGTAAATGGGTTAAACAACTATTTTCTGAAAAAAATAATAATAAAAAACTTGTGGGATCAAATGACCCCACATGATCCCATGTGGATCCATCCCTGACTCCGCACGTCCAAGCGGGTATGCCCGAGCTTCTATCAACAATTATTCTACTTGTAATTCATGTTATAGCTTGAAGTTGGAATTTGTAATTTAAAGATTAATTGTATATTGATTGCAATATATTTCTCATAATGCCACCATTTAATATTCGGAATTACAAACTTTATAATTGATGAAGATAATGGGGAATTTTGCATGAGAAGAACAACAAATTAAAAGACGAAAACAAGACCATAGGGAATATATATAGGGGGAGTCTTCCCTACATGCATTAAAGCATTATTCACTCTCACAATCAATTCATTAATAGAAAAGAAACAAAGTACATTTATAGATTTATTTCTGGATAATTAATAAGACAAAACAACTCTGGAGTTAATGCAAACGATGAGAGGGATGAGGAGGTAGATATTTTGATTTGGGTGGGTTGAAAAATCTCCTAGGAACAGTAGGGGTGGGGGGAAATTTAGGAACAGGAGGAGCTCTTGGGATGATAATTGAATTTCGTCTTCTCGGTGGAGAATTTGGGACGGAAGGAAGTGGCGTCTGTGAAGGCGGCAATGCTTTTTCAATAGGAGAAGGAGGTGGCTCTGGCTTTGGAGAAACAGGAGCTGTACTAGGAGGATTTGGTAGGTAAGTTGGTTTGGGATGTGGTGGAGCATTTTTAAATTTGGGAACTGGTGGTGCTGTAAAAGGCTGTTGAAGTTTTGGTGCTGGAGGTGAAAGGGGTGTTTTTATGATTGGACTTGGAGGAGTATTTGGCTTCTTAGAGGAGGGAACAGGTGGTGCCGGAGGAGGTGCCTGAGGGCAGGCAGGAGGAGAAAGTGGTGGTGCAGGGACGGGAGGGCTTATGGGGCTTTCAGATGTCAGAGATGGAGGAGGTGCAAGAGTAGGATATGGAGGAGGAGAAAGTGGCGGTGCAGGGACGGGAGGGCTTATGGGGCTTTCAGATGTCAGAGATGGAGGAGGTGCAAGAGTAGGATATGGAGGAGGAGAAAGTGGCGGTGCAGGGACGGGAGGGCTTATGGGGCTTTCAGATGTCAGAGATGGAGGAGGTGCAAGAGTAGGATATGGAGGAGGAGAAAGTGGCGGTGCAGGGACGGGAGGGCTTATGGGGCTTTCAGATGTCAGAGATGGAGGAGGTGCAAGAGTAGGATATGGAGGAGGAGAAAGTGGCGGTGCAGGGACGGGAGGGCTTATGGGGCTTTCAGATGTCAGAGATGGAGGAGGTGCAAGAGTAGGATACGGAGGAGGTGCCTGAGGGTAGGGAGGAGGAGAAAGTGGTGGTGCAGGAACGGGAGGGCTTATGGGGCTTTCAAATGTCAGAGGTGGAGGAGGCGCAAGAGTAGGATAAGGTCCTTTCACTGGGGCCGGAGGAAATGTTGGTGGGAGCCATTGAACGGGCGGTGAAGATGGATCTTTGCAAACTGGAGTTGGTGGTGGAACTGAATACTGATGCACCGGGGGAGGGGCTGATTGAGTGGGTGGTATAGATGGATCAATTGGTCCTGGAGCTGGAGCTGGAGTCAGATATTGAATTGGCGAAGTTGGTGATTGAGCAGTCGGAAAAGAAGGAGCCAGTGACTGAGTGGGTGGTAAAGAGGGATCTATGGACACTGGCGCTGGCACAGGTGGAGGAAGAGCCGGTGGAGTGTACTCGACTGGTGGTCCTGGAGGTGGTGACAATTTTGGTACATATGTTATATTAGGTTGCCCAAAGAAATTGTGTCTGATGACAGGCCAAAAGAAGGATGATTGGCATGTTCCAGGAGAGAATTTTAGCTTCTGTGTAACATCTGCTGTTTGTGTTCCATTATCTTCAGATCTGATGATTTTCATCGAGGCAGTCTGGGCCGTTTGTATAGGACACGGTGCACCTGATGCATCGTGAAGCTTGGCCAAGCATCCTTGTCCTGTCGTTTCATCATCTGTAATCTGATTAGAGAGACTTATGTTAAATTTTCCTTCTCGATCCACACCTCCATTTCCCATTGTCTGCATTTCTCCATTTGTGGACTTGCAACTGATAGCAACCTTAAGCCCTGCGGAAAAAATGCTGTTAGTTGTCAACAGGTACCTTAAGTTGAGAATAAGAAACCTTAATTCTATCACAACAGCAATATATTTGCAAAATGAAAATAAACACAAGAATACACAAGATTTATAGAGACGCATCTTAATGTGATGTTTTCTTTCGTCGCTGTAGTAATTCATTATAATGAAAGAAAGTTTACAAAAGAAAATTGCACACTCTAATCTCTCTCTCTCTCTCTCTCTCTCTCTCTCTCTCTCTCTCTCTCTCTCTCTCCCCCCCCTTTTGATTGACCATATTTTTCTGAAAGTAAAGGAAAATATTTTTTTTAGAAAGAGCATAATTTTATTTTTTGTGGAATTCACTCTCTCTTCTCTCTCTCTCTCTCTCTCTCTCTCTCTCTCTCTCTCTCTCTCTCTCTCTCTCCCTCCTAATAGTGATACAAAATCCTAATGACGACTCCACATGTATAAAACAAATTACAACAAATTCGAAATTACTGTGTGAAATTTTTAAATTGTCCTTAATGTAATTTTGATCAATCTGTGTACTGGTTCGGTATAACGACAATAATTAGGCTCTACAACTTAACACCTTCTTTAGATTTGATCTGACCATGAAAAAGAAACATGGGCGAGGGTGGAAACGAAGACGTACCTAAAGATGCTTGGTTCCTGTCGAATTCTTGAATGATGCAGTCAGTGCAATCTATGAATCCAACTATCTTGACTGTCATATTCTTGCCATTGCAGAAGCTTAATATAAACAATAAGGAGAGCAAAAGCCCAGAAAGTCGGAACAAAACCCCCTTCATACTGAGTGAGAATACTCTTCAAAATGTGAATGCTTTGTTATCTAGGCTGATGAACATTATATAATGCATTGCAAATTTATCCATTTATTGTTACGGTCCCAGTTCAATTTATGTCTGTTAAAGGGGGAATTAACACTGCCACCAATTTTTACGGCTCTTTCTGGACAAGCTTATACCATTTAGATGTTATTTACTATCTGTTTATACGAAGGTGCAAGTGGCATAGCAGCCACCATAACTTTTCTTCACTAGAAATAAATTGCACATTCTATTAGGTGGATCACACAAAAAGAAATATAGAATCAATTAGTGTCATCTTAAGTTGATTAAGCTCAAAGAAGCAACAAGAATTTCGCTTGGAATGTCTATTTTCTGTAAGTTAACGTATTTGATGTCTCTCGTAAACCCTTTCTAAACCTGGTTCTCTGACTTTTTAGCCAGTATGTACCTAAAATCACATTTGGTCAACATACATAGCTAAAACCATGATTTGAAGGTTAATAAACTCTTCTATGACATTTTAATCCATGCCAGCAAAACTTGAAATTCAAGATCTTTAGGTCACAACATCTAGAAATGTAAGTTGTTTACACTAAATATATATATATATTTAATCACTTTAACTCTTTAAGTTGGGAAGAGCTTTTCATCACATATAGGATGTGTAATTGAAAATAATTTTAAGAAAATCCTCCCAAACCTACCTAAGGTTAACCTGCTTAAGCAACTTGGACTTTTTAGGCTGTCAACCAAGTTAGGCCGAAGGCCGATCCTCTTGAGGCCCAGTATGGCCACCTTTTGACACCAAAATGCCCAAATGGCTCTGTTTTCGAGAAAATAGTGGCCAATGGCCGATTGACCTCGCCCAATTTCCAAAATTGCCTTTGACCAATATTAAATAAGGATAAAGGATAAAAACAAAACAAAAGGTTTAACTATACATTATATCCTTTGAAAAGAAGAAAAACAAAAGAAAGTAGATTCGGACTCCAAGCATATAGACGAAACAAATGGCCATGTTCATCTTCTTCCTCTTCTAAACTTGACAAGATTAGCTCATGTTTGAAATCTTATTATTTAATTGTGATGAATGCAGAGATTTGATTTTTTTCGTTGAATGCGTTAAATTATGGGTTTAATACAAATATAGAGGTTTTATTATGGTAAAAATGGAAGAAAAATCGTATTTTAGTTTGAAATATGCGAGAAATGAGTGTTTTTGATGTGGAGCTCACTAGAAATGTAGTTTTCAGGGAAGCACCACCGTTTGGGGAGTTCCAGGGGGGTACTTTTAAGTATAGCTTTGTCAAACCAACCATTTTCCATTTTAACCATAAAAATCTAACATTCACCACAATAGCCATTTCTTGTGTAAAAGACTAAAACGCCCTTAAATGAGTTATATAATTACAAAAATAGAAATATGGTAAAAAGACAAAAATATCCTTAAGTTACAAATAAAAATCCAAACAAGGCTCAATTGAAATTTGAAAACGAAGTCAGTCTTTTCATCAGTTTACTCTAACACGATAAAAACTCTTCCATTTTTCATCCACTTCAACCTCAAAATTTCATAAACTTATCAGTTATCAACCTCAACAGAAAAATTTAGTTAAATTTCAGCACTTCAATTCGGTAAGTATCTTTTCGTAGTATTTAATTTTATTTTTATTGAAGTCGTATATTTTTTTTAAATGGTAGAAAAAATAATATTAGAGTCAAAGTTCAGGCCGGCATCGATCAGACGTCGGAACGACGGATTTAACGACGGTCCGGACCATCCGGACAGTCCGTTGCGGACGGTCCGGACCGCCCGTTGCCGACGGTCCGGATTCCGTTTGCGTCCCGCCCCTCGATTCTGATAATTTTTTCTGATAATTTTTTCTGATATTTTTAATTCGTAATGCAGATATGGTAAAAGCGTGTGTACCAATTTGTTATTTCGGCGAATTTCAAAGGAAAGAAAATGGTCAATGGGAATGGGAATGGAAATGGACGAGTGAAGGAGAAGGGGTTGCTGCTATTACGATAACAAAAAATACTTCGTTTACAGAAATGTACAGTGAAATACAAAACATGCTTAACGTCGATTCCTCTCAGTACGATATGGAATTGGGATTTTATTTCAAAAGCATTCAACAATTTCGATTCCACCTTTGAAAGTTACTTCTGAAGCGCAAATAAAGCATCTAATTCAATTGAACCAAGGTCGAAAGACGACTCCTATTTGCGTAAGTTTGTTGAAGAAAAATGTCATCGAGGGTGAACACGAAGTTTTTGATGGAGAGGATCGTAATGAGAATGATTTTTGGGATACTGTTGAGATTGCTCGGGAGGATGATGTGGTTATTTCTGGGGCAGTTGCTACTCACCATGATGTCACCGTTACACGAAGGATTTACGAGGAAGTTCAAGACAACGAGGATCAAAGGCCATTTACAAATCAGGATTTGATTGCTTTATCCAGACAGAGACATGAGTCTGGTGGGAGCTCACATGCTGGGCCGAGTACACGGTCTTCTAATTGTTCGCGTGTAGTTCCTGATGATGAAGATTTACATGTCGATCAATTGTTTGACACGAAAAGAGATTTGCAAGAAGCCGCGCACCGAATTGCAATGAAACATAATTTTGAGTTTAAGGTAAAAAAATCAAATAAGTCTACATACACAATTATTTGTGTGGACAACAATTGCAGTTGGCGTTTGAGTGCGACAAAGATGGACACAAATGAGTTCTTTGTTGTTCGTAAGTATGCGCGGGAACATACTTGTGAAGTGGGTATTCGTCAAAATGATCACATGCAAGCTCGATCATGGTTTATTGGTCGACAGATAATGCACAAGTTTCAGGATCCACGGACGGTTTACAGACCTACAGATATCATCAACAACATCCGTCGAGAGTATGGGGTGGTTATGAGTTACCAGAAGGCCTGGAAGGCTAAAGAATGTGCATTGGAAGATTTAATGGGTTCGACAGAGGAGAGTTATGCCAAATTGGCCAGGTATTGCCACAACATGGTGAGAACTAATTCTGACTCGACGTTTTTTATTGAAACCGATGGGCAGAATCGCTTCAAGTATTTTTTTATGGCTCTTGGACAATGCATTAGAGGTTTTCGAAATGCTATGCGACCTCTAATTCTAGTTGATGGTACAACCCTAAGAGCTAGATATGAAGGAAAGTTGATTATTGCTACTTGTCAAGAT
>NC_036239.1:280854-281706 GCF_002742605.1 Olea europaea var. sylvestris
AAGTTGCAACAGTGGTTTTATGACCGACGTGAAGAATCCCAAAATTGCACGAGTGTGCTAGCTCCGGCACAGGACGATCGACTATTCAAAACTCTGGAAGTGGCAAAAGCTCTATTTGTGGAACCACTAAATCAATTTCGCTTCTCTGTAAGATGTGGGCGTAATGTTGGATACATTGTAGACTTGAATGACAATACCTGCACGTGCAGAAAATTTCAGTTGGAAAGTTTTCCATGTGCACATGCTGTCGCAGTGGCTATGTATAGAGGATTTCCACCACACAGCTTGTGCAGTCATTATTATATGACTGATTTTTGGAGAGCAGCGTATGCCGAAACTATATTTCCTCTACCAAATGAAGCCGAGTGGGAAGTTCCTGATTATATTGTAGCACTTAATAATTTGTTGCCACCTGAAGCTCCACCGCGTACTCCTGGTCGTAGACGGACGTCTAGAATACCATCTACATGAGAGTTTCCACAGCTGCGTAAGTGCGGGAGGTGCAGCGCTACAGGACATACACGTCGATTTTGTACAAGTCAGATCCCACTAAACAATGACTCGACGGATGTGTAGTATCTATATAAATCATATGTATTCTCTATTTGTAACGTGTTTGTGATTTTCTGAATTGAAATCCGATGTAATCTTTATCACATTGTTTAATTACTCTTTTTATTTTTATCACATTTGTCATATGTATTTTCTATGTGTCATGTATTTGTTTGTTTTCTTTTAAAATAAGTGAGACAACGATATATATTAACTAACAATATGGAGAGATTACTATTTCTTTAATTAATTATCTTAATTGGTGAAGTAAAAAAAATATTTCGTTAATCATGTGTTTTA
>NC_036239.1:281737-284118 GCF_002742605.1 Olea europaea var. sylvestris
TTATTTATTTCATATTTGAATAATATTTATTCGATTTTTCTTTTTACTATTTTTTTAAGTAATTATCTTAATTGTTTAAGAAAAAAAAATATTATTCAATTTAATTTATTCGTTACATATTTCGTTAATCATGTATCTTATTTATTTCATATTTAACTACTCTATTTCGATTGTTTATTTGAATAATATTTATTCGATTTTTCCTTATACTATTTCTTTAAGTAATTATCTTAATTGTTTAAGTAAAAAAAAAATATTATTCAATTTAATTTATTCGTTACATATTTCGTTAATCATGTATCTTATTTATTTCATATTTAACTACTCTATTTCGATTGTTTATTGGAATAATATTTATTCGATTTTTCCTTATACTATTTCTTTAAGTAATTATCTTAATTGTTTAAGAAAAAAAATATTATTCAATTTAATTTATTTGTTACATATTTCGTTAATTATGTATCTTATTTATTTCATATTTAATTACTCTATTTCGATTGTTTATTTGAATAATATTTATTCGATTTTTCCTTATACTATTTCTTTAAGTAATTATCTTAATTGTTTAAGAAAAAAAATATTATTCAATTTAATTTATTTGTTACATATTTCGTTAATTATGTATCTTATTTATTTCATATTTAATTACTCTATTTCGATTGTTTATTTGAATAATATTTATTCGATTTTTCCTTATACTATTTCTTTAAGTAATTATCTTAATTGTTTAAGTAAAAAAAATATTATTTTTTAATTTATTCGTTAAATATTTCGTTAATTATGTATATTATTTATTTCATATTTGAATAATATTTATTCGATTTTTCCTTTTACTATTTCTTTGAAATTTGAATAATATTTATTCGATTTTTCCTTTTAATATTTCTTTAAGTAATTATCTTAATTGTTTAAGTTGAAAAAAATTTTGGTTTTTAATTTATTCGTTAAATATTTCGTTAATTATGTATATTATTTATTTCATATTTGAATAATATTTATTCGATTTTTCCTTTTACTATTTCTTTGAAATTTGAATAATATTTATTCGATTTTTCCTTTTACTATTTCTTTAAGTAATTATCTTAATTGTTTAA
The DNA here is from genome assembly GCF_002742605.1 of Olea europaea var. sylvestris. NCBI lineage: Eukaryota > Viridiplantae > Streptophyta > Magnoliopsida > Lamiales > Oleaceae > Olea > Olea europaea. Next base: position 282,832 of record NC_036239.1, read on the forward strand.
GTTGAAAAAAATATTGGTTTTTAATTTATTCATTAAATATTTCGTTAATTATGTATATTATTTATTTCATATTTGAATAAACTTTATTCGATTTTTCCTTTTACTATTTCTTTGAAATTTGAATAATATTTATTCGATTTTTCCTTTTACTATTTCTTTAAGTAATTATCTTAATTGTTTAAGTTGAAAAAAATATTGGTTTTTAATTTATTCGTTAAATATTTCGTTAATTATGTATATTATTTATTTCATATTTGAATAAACTTTATTCGATTTTTCCTTTTACTATTTCTTTGAAAGTTGAATAATATTTATTCGATTTTTCCTTTTACTATTTCTTTAAGTAATTATCTTAATTGTTTAAGTTGAAAAAAATATTGGTTTTTAATTTATTCGTTAAATATTTCGTTAATTATGTATATTATTTATTTCATATTTGAATAATATTTATTCGATTTTTCCTTTTACTATTTCTTTAAGTAATTATCTTAATTGTTTAAGTTAAAAAAAAAATTGGTTTTTAATTTATTTGTTAAATATTTCGTTAATTATGTATATTATTTATTTCATATTTGAATAATATTTATTCGATTTTTCCTTTTACTATTTTCCAATTGCATCCGATTTAGTCCATTTAATTCCCGATTATCATTTAAATTTTCAAAATAATATCATACAATATACTCTATTTCGATTATTTATTTCTTTCAGTACAACACGAATCCTACTGAAGTAAACAACATTTACATTTTAATAAAATAATTTACAATGTACTAAGGATCACAATTATAATCATACAAGTCGCAAGCTAATTTATGCCTCCACATATCAATCGAAGACTGATTTATTGTATCAACATTGCGACCAATGCTCAAGAACTCTATGTACTTGATTGCAAATATGCCACAGTCACCCCTGCAACCGAATTAGAAGATATTAGTTCCATAACATATAATTGAAAATTAAATCTGAAAATTTAAAAGTTGTAAATCCTTACGATCTTTCTTGTCTCGCAGTCGTCGTGTTCCGCACAATGGCTAATCTATCATTTACTCGAATCATCGCATGACTAGCCATCATGGGCACGATCACAGCCAATGGCTCCAGTATTTGCTCCAATTGACTTTGCGTCAGACAGCTATGATCAGAGTCGTACACATATATGGTGGAATCAGCAAATACGATCTCCACCGAAAAACAGTGTGAGTTCGCGATCACTGGAATGTACATATGTGTACAATCTGTCCACGGCTTTCCGCACCTCAACTGTAGTCCAATCACCCACTC
>NC_036239.1:285410-299971 GCF_002742605.1 Olea europaea var. sylvestris
ATATTATTCAATTTAATTTATTCTTTTAATATTTCGTTAATCATGTGTTTTATTTATTTCATATTTAATTACTCTATTTCGATTATTTACTTGAATAAAAATAATAATATTTATTCGATTTTTCGTTTTACTATTTCTTTAAGTAATTATCTTAATTGTTTAAGTAAAAAAAATATTGTTCAATTTAATTTATACGTTACATATTTCGTTAATTATGTATATTATTTATTTCGATTATTTATTTGAATAAAAATAATAATATTTATTCGATTTTTCGTTTTACTATTTCTTTAATTCATTATCTTAATTCTTTAAGTAAAAAAAATATTATTTTTTTAAATTTATTCATTAAATATTTCGTTAATTATGTATATTATTTATTTCGATTATTTATTTGAATAAAAATAATAATATTTATTCGATTTTTCGTTTCACTATTTCTTTAATTAATTATCTTAATTGGTTAGGTAAAAAAATATTATTCAATTTAATTTATTCTTTTAATATTTCGTTAATCATGTGTTTTATTTATTTCATATTTAATTACTCTATTTCGATTATTTATTTCAATAATATTTATTCGATTTTTCCTTTTACAATTTCTTTAATTCATTATCTTAGTTCGTTAAGTAAAAAAAGTATTGTTTTTTAATTTATTCTTTAAATATTTCGTTAATAATGTGTTTTACTTATTTCATATTTAATTACTTTATTTCGATTATTTATTTGAATAATATTTATTCGATTTTTCGTTTTACTATTTCTTTAATTCATTATCTTAATTCTTTAAGTAAAAAAAAATATTATTTTTTAATTTATACTTTAAATATTTCGTTAATTATGTATATTATTTATTTCGATTATTTATTTGAATAAAAATAACAATATTTATTCGATTTTTCATTTCACAATTTCTTTATTTCTTTAATTAATTATCTTAATTGGTTAGGTAAAAATAATATTATTCAACTTAATTTATTCTTTAAATATTTCGTTAATAATGTGTTTTATTTATTTCATATTTAATTACTCTATTTCGATTATTTATTTGAATAAAAATAATAATATTTATTCGATTTTTCGTTTCACTATTTCTTTAATTAATTATCTTAATTGGTTAGGTAAAAATAATATTATTCAACTTAATTTATTCTTTAAATATTTCGTTAATAATGTGTTTTATTTATTTCATATTTAATTACTCTATTTCGATTATTTATTTGAATAATATTTATTCGATTTTTCGTTTTACTATTTCTTTAATTCATTATCTTAATTCTTTAAGTAAAAAAAATATTATTTTTTTAAATTTATTCATTAAATATTTCGTTAATTATGTATATTATTTATTTCATATTTAATTATTCTATTTCGATTATTTATTTGAAGCGTATATTTAAGTAGAAAAGAACAAAAATTAAAACTCAATTTAATTTATCTTTAAATATTTCGTTAATTTTCTTAATATATTATTTCTTTTATCTTTCATTTTATTTCTTAACACAAAAAAAAAAAAAAAATTTATATTTTTGACGGACCCGGATTTGGGCCGGTTACCCGGACCAAAATCCGGGTCCGTTGTGGTCCGTAACGGACCAAACCGGCGGGCTCGCCGGAAACTCCATTTCCGGCGAGCTCCGCCCCTTTTTTTACTTTTTTTCAAGATTTTAACCTCAAATTCGATATTTTCTTACATTTTAACTATAGAAACATGGATTTAACCCATATTCATATCCTAAACATTCAAACTTTCACAAATTCAAAGTAGTTATTTATAGAAAACATGTCTAACCTTCAAGAAAATGACGGTCTCCGACGAATCGAGGTGGCTCTGGTCTTGGTCGAAGTTGGTGAGGTCCAGGCAGTCCGTAGGCGACGTCGACGGTCGGTAGCTGATTTTTCCCTTTTTTCTTTTCTTTTTTCTCTCTATTTTCTCTTCTCTTCTTTCCTCTAAATGAGGGTATTTTCGACCCTACACATTTTGTTTACATTTTCTTTTTTTTTTTTTTTTTAACAAATAACTTGGTCAAAGGCTACTATGGAAAACATACCGGGTGGGGCAGCCATTGCCCACCATTTCCTCGGAGTTCCAGACCCAAATGTTCGGGTCCGAAATCTGGGCTATCAAAATCTGACCCAGTTGGGTTCGATCAGATTTGATTTTTTTCCTTCTCATTTTCAATTTAATTTATTTTCCTTTTTGTTGTTATTTTTATTATTTTAAAAAAAAATCTCGAATCTTATATATATGTTTTTTCAATTTCCTTTTTATATATCTTTTCATCAACTATTTTTTCATTTTCATTTTTCCGTTTTGTATGTGTAATTTTTTATTTCATTTTTTTTTTAAAATTTGAATCTTATAAATGTTTTATTTTGTTTCTTTTAAATTAATTTCTTTTCCATCAATCATTTTTCATTTTCACTTTTTCTCCTTAATTTAATTTTTGTTTTTTCTTTTTAATAATTGATGAAGTGAATTTATTTCTTGCATACAATAGCATATAACATGATTGGTTACATTTTAAGATATTACGCTTTACTCCATAATCTCTTATATATGGTTTTAACGGGCGGATCTGGCCCAAGTGAGTCAGATTTGGGTTGGTACTTTTTTCTTTTTTATTCATTTTCAATTTAATTCATTTTCCTTTTTGTTATTATTTTGTTATTTCCATTTTTTAAAATCTTAAATCTTATATATTTTTTTCCAAATTTTCTTAATTTATTTTCTTTTTATCAATTATTTTTAAATTTAAATTTTTTTCTTTTCGTATGCGTGTTTTTTTATTTACTTTTTTTTTTTTGGAAATTTGAATCTTATAGATATTTTAACTTTTTTCTTAATTTAATTTATTTTCCATCAATTATTTTTCTTTTTTGTTTTTTGCTTTTTTTAAAATTTATTTTTGTCCTTAATTTAATTTTTTCCCTTTTAATGTGTGATGAAATGAATTTATTTCCTGCATACAATAGCATATAATTTGATTGGTTAAATTTTAAAATATTAAATTTTCTTCCATAATTTCTCATATATGGTTTTAATTGACGGATCCGGTCGGGGCAGCCCTTTTGTCTTCATTTTTTATTTTCAATTTAAATCATTTTCCTTTTTGTTGTTATTTTTCTATTTCCCTTCTTTAATCTAAAATCCTATATATTTTTAAATTTTTTTTCTTAATTTTTTTCTTTTCATCAATTATTTTTTTCATTTATTTTCTTTTTTGTATGTGTATTTTTTATTTAGCTTTTTTTTAGGGAAAAAAATTGAATCTTATAGACTAGCCATAGTGAGGAAGAAGACGACTGCAAGACAAACAAAATTGTAATGTTTCATTTTTAAATTATGTTAAATATATAGTAAATTGGAGTGATATATTATTATTTATGCACGGTGGCGATTGTGATGTTTTCGCAATCAAGTATATTGAACTTTTGAGTATCGAACATGGTGTAAAGTTTATAAACCAAAGACACATTGATAATTGTAGGATGAAGCTTGCGTCCGACTTATATGCATATAATTGTGATCCGTAGTATATTGCATTAATTTTTTTATTTTATTTTTTGAAAATGTAAGCATTGTTTATGTAATTGTGAATATATTTAATTGTAATAATTGGTTGAAAAATGACTTTAAAACATTTAACTGTGACTATTTTGTAATGTAATTATATATTTAATCTGAAATAAAGCGGAGATCAAAGTATGGGAACCTAATAACGTGCTATAAATAGATGATTTGAATGGATATTAGAAATACATCGGATTATTATGTAGTGTAATTTGACATGTGCAAAATTGATGAGTAAGTCCTGTTGTGCCCATTATTCGTATCTATGCGGTTGGAAAAACTCTTCAATAGATGATATTCTAAACATACCTCTATAAATTATTGTATATTTTTCATTGCTTGCGTTGAGGTGGAAATGAAAAATAATCACAAGTGGAATTGGTTTTGAGAACTTCAGACAATTCATGAGATATGAACGAGTCATTAGTTTTAATCACGTAGACATGCATAATGGTCAAATTGGAACAAATATTGAAGTTGGTTACTAGTTTAAAATAAAAATAAAATTTAACGGCTATCATGGAATAATTCTATATAGTTCAACTAATAGTATGTTAGGCAAAGCTTGATTAAGCTTATAAATTAGTAGACATAATTTTGTCTAAACATTCTGTAAGAAATAACATTATCAACTTTTTATCCACATATTTTGTAAAATCATGAATTATGATCTGGAAAAAAAAAATCTTTACCATAATTGCACTAAGCCTATATTTAGCTCATATTTATAAACACTCAAATCATTTTTCATCAACATATTTCAAGAAACCAACTAGTATTAATCACTTATACACTACTTCTATTTAAAAACAAAACAATTTACAAACACTTCACAAACATTCTATAAATGTCAAGTCAAGTCAATCCATTAAAAGTCAACTAACTTAACAAAATAATTCAATACTGAAGTAGTTCGACTTAATCATATATCTAGTTGTTCAATTATAAGCTCAACCACTTAGATAAAATATTGAATGGCACAATACAACTTATGTTTTAAAACCCGACATGTTATTTAATCAATTAAAAATATTTTGCTTCATCTTATCTTATCGCTGTTGGTGTTGCTATTCTTAAGAATATTTCGTTATCTCAAATTTAGTCTTGGGGATGTAGAAGTTGATTGAAGCATTAAGTTTATCGGTGAGAATTTTCATTTATGTTTACTCCGACCTGCATATCTATGATATTATTATCTAGTAGTATTCAATCCTTTTTTGCAAAACACATACTTAATATCTACAAGTTATTTCTAATGTTAATGATGCTATAAAATTTATAGAGGCAAGGACATCGAGAAATTGAAGCTCAAATCTTTAAGGAAACATATTGGATTGGTCCAACAAGAGCTGCCTCTTTTGGCCACATTAATCCATAAAAGGATTTATCTATGCAAAAACATGACCAATAAGGAACGTCACATCGCCCCTGGATGAACAAGGCCTACGTGGCTCTGTCCAAATGGCATAACCCTCCATGAAAACATTCTTATGGTTAAGAGGGTGCTTCAGAAGGAGATTATAGAAGCAACAAAGCTTACTAATGCACATAGTTTCATCAGTGTCCTTCCAAAAGGCCTATTTGACTAAGGTTTGTGAGCAATGTGTTCAACTTTTTGATGAGCAAAAGCAAAGAGTTGTGATTGCACGCATGATGACATGAGCGAAAATGAAGCAAAATGAACTCAAAATAAGTAGAAACTACACCCATATGTTTCAAATTACTATATGTTTTTTTGGGTCACGAGGTTTCAATTTCATTCCAGAACTAATAAATGAATGTTTGGAACATGATAGAAGACTTGTGCTCTTGAATGAATAGATGTATTACATTTTTTTATCCCCTACTCATTATCTTTGTTTTTTCTTCATTATCAAGTGTGGTGTAGTTTCCAAACGAATGTATAGTGTTACTCATTATCCTTTGAACTTTGTGTGGATTGTGACATTAAAATGTAGTCCAAATTCTCGTCCTTACATTTTCAAGTGTTAAAGAGTGAAAATGAAACTAAATGAACATGTAATTAGTAGAAATCACTACATATCATTTTGGGTCACAGGATCTAGATTTCACATTTAAAACTAATGCGTGAACTATAATTCACCATGGTGTCCAAATTTAATGAAAAATTGAATACATTCATTGTCATGTGGATACCTGTGCAAATAAAGTAAATGGACATGAAATTAATTGAAATGATATCTAACCATTTAAAACAACAACCTGCCTTTTTTTATTATCGGGAATTAGTTTCACTCCAAAACTTGTCAATCATATTTTGGAACATCTTTTGAGGTTTGTACAATTAAACAAGCTATTTTATTGGTTATCTTATCTTGGAATATAATGAAATTTGAGTTACTTAACTTTGTTTGTAATGAAGTCCAGTGTACTTTACTGACAAAAAAATAGTATTGATAATTATCACGTGAACTTTATATCGACTATTGTGTTTAAATATAGTGAAGATTTGCATTCATTTATTTTTATGTGAATACTAGTGCACATAAAGTTAAACTGGCATGAATTAGTTGAAACAACATCTAGCCATTTAAAACGACAACATGTCATTTCAGGTCACGAGGTCTCTATTTTATTCCAAAATTAGTCGATCATATTTTGAAACATATATAAGTTAAACGAGCTAACTTGTTGAGTATATTATCTCATAATTGAAATATAATAGAATTTTAGTTACTTACGTTTGTTTGTAATGAAGGTTAGTGTAGTTTACTCATTGAAAAATAGCGTTGGTAACTATCATGTAAACTTCATATTGACTTAGTCTCCAAATGTATTTAAAAAATTGATTAATTATATTTTCATGTAGATAAGAGTGCATATAAAGTGAAACAGACAAAAAATTAATTGAAATGACACCTAACCATTTTAAAATAGCAGCACGCCGTTTTAGGTCTAGTGGTCTCGATGTCACTTCAAAACTAGTCAATCATACTTTGAAACATCTTAGAAGACTCGTACAAGTTAAACGAGTCAATTATTTGAGTATCTTATCTCATAATTGGAATATAATAGAATTTGGGTTAGTTACCTTTGTTCGTACTGAAGTGTAATGTAGTTTACTCACGAAACAATAATGTTGATCGCTATTGTGTGAACTTTATATCGACCTTGGTATCCAAATATAGTAAAAACTTGAAATCGTTCATTTGTATATAGATACGAGTAAATATAAAGTAAAATAAACACAAAAATAGTTGAAACAACATCTAGTTGTTTTCAATCATGGGATTTCGATTTCACTCCAAAACTAATGGATCATAATTTTGAACATCTTAGAAGACTTATACAAGTTAAACAAGCTAATTTTTTGAGTATCAAGTCTAGTGTAGTTTGTTCACAGAACAATATTGTTAATCACTATAGAGTGAACATTTTTATCGATCTTGGTACCTAAATATGGACGCGAGTGAAAATAAAGTGAAATGAACACAAAAGTAGTTGAAACGGTACCTAATAATTTAAAATGACAGCATGCCATTTTGAATTACGGAATCTCAATTTCTTTCTAAAATTAGTCGATCATATCTTAGAATATTTTAGAAGATCGATCATATCTTGGTAGTTTAAAATGACAACATGCTGTTTTGGGTTACAAAGCCTCGATTTCACTTCAAAATTAATCGATGATATCTTGAAAATTATTAAAAGACTCACACAAGTTAAACAAGATGATTTGTTAAATAGTTTATCTTATAATTAGAATATAATCAAATTTGAGTTACTTACCTTCACTTGCAGTTAAGTCTTGTAGTTTACTCACTAAACAATAATGTTGGTCATTATTGCACGGACTTTGCATTGATATTGGTGTCCAAATGTAACAAAATATCCCATTTGTTCATTTTATGTAGATAAGCATGAAAATAAAGTGAAACAAATACAAAATTAGTTGAAATGAAATCTAATCATTTAAAACGGTAGCATGCCTTTTTGGGTTAATGGATACCGATTTCAATCTAAATATAGTGAAAACTTGTTTACGTTAATTTCATTTGGGTACTAGGTTAGTTAAAACGTCATCAATTCATTTACAATGACATTATATCGTTTTTAGTCACGGATTCTCAATTTCATTGCAAGGATTCTCAATTTCATTCCAAACATAGTTAAAACTTGTTTTCATTAATTTTTATGTGGATGTGGGGGAAAATAAAGTGAAACAAACACGAAATTGGTTAAAATGACATTCAGTTATTTAAAAATGCAGTATGACATTTTGTCGTCAGTTTTAAATTGGGGTATGAAAAATGAAAATAAAAGTTTGGGGGATTTGATAAGTGCTTGTTTGGTATAAATTTTAAGCCAATTAAAATCAATTTTTTGACCGTTATTTCACTATTTTAATCGTCATTTTTTTAATTCTTCTCTCATAGGCAGGATTCATTTTATCTCCAACGGTTAAAAAATCAATTATCAAAATCCCTACCAAGCATGCACTAAATTTTGGTTTGAAATTGGGCATTTGAGACATTTAAATGAAGGGTATTTCATACTTTTAATATATGACAAATTTGAGTAAAAGCTATTTTACCAAACATTATTGTGGACTAGTCTTTGTAAGCAAATTTCTTCAATAAACTGATCATTATTGCATTCAAACATGCTCAAATTACTGTATTTCCTGAATAATCAATTGGTAAAACTGGTTAAAAAAATCAAAGCAATAATTCAATATTGTAAAATATACCACTTCAAGTTCTTAGTTCATCCTTTTTATTATACACAGATTATTGCTATACTTCTGCAGAAAAGAGATAGAAGGGACGAAGGCTATTTGCGTAAAATATCATTTATTGAAAAGGAGGCTTCTTTGTTTTACTTGTAAACCAGGTACGTTATTATTCGTCATTCAATATGTTTTCAGAAAAATCTGTTGTATTTTCTAAAAAAGCAGGCTTGTTGTATTTGTACCTTTTACCCTAATCTCGATTTTTACTGCGGTTAGCCAAAGACGTTTGAACTTTTTTAGAAATTAGTTTTGTTTTCAGATTTTTGGAAAAAAAGTTCGCTTGCTTTCCAAAAATGTACTTCTACGTGTTTTTTGAGACATCATTGCATGGTGAAGTTATCAATATCATGCATTATGAAGTTTGAACATATCATCTCAAATTCAATCTTGAACAGTACTGTACTTGAAATCTTGAACAATAGGATAATTGAAAGTGATTTTAATATCAACACATGCAAATATATGGTGCGAAACTTGTGGAATGCGTATGATCTTGAAATTTTTTTTATTAACAAATATTTGATCTTATCACCACCCTATTGAATAAACCAATACAGGAGAACTTCATGCTAATCACACAACAATTAAATCTGGGGGAATTTCCACTTCCTACGCTGCTAGCGTTATTTTCTTGACAATATTTTTCACTTTGAACCTGGGGATTTTATTTTATAACTGGAAATTTTAATTGCTTTCACCCTTTTAAGTAAACGATATGAAACAAACTTCTATGGTTGAGGAATGAAAGGAGGGAAGGGAGGGAAGAATCCAAATTTAGGATGTTGGAAAGGAGGAAGGTTGGGGAGTGGAGGGCAGGGTTTCTTATAGAATGGTGGGAGTGGTTTATAAATTGGAATTGGAGGTGGAAGTGGCTTTACTATTGGAGGAATGTAAATTGGTGGCTTTGGCTTGTAGATTGGAATTGGAGGTGGAAGTGGCTTTACTATTGGAGGGATGTAAATTGGTGGCTTTGGCTTGTAGATTGGAACTGGTGGTGGTAGTGGCTTTACTACCGGGGGTATGTAAACCGGTGGCTTTGGCTTGTAGGTTGGAACTGGTGGTGGTAGTGGCTTTATTATCGGAGGTATGTAAATCGGTGGCTTTGGCTTTGGTTTGTAGATAGGAACTGGTGGTGGAAGAGGCTTTACTACCGGAGGTTTGTAAACTGGTGGCTTTGGCTTTGGTTTGTAGATTGGAACTGGTGGTGGAAGCGGCTTTACTGGAGGCTTTGGCTTGTAAATAGGGACAGGTGGAGGAAGTGGCTTTGGTTTGTAAATGGGGACGGGTGGAGGAAGCGGCTTTTTGTAAATGGGAACTGGGGGAGGAAGTGGCTTTGGTTTGTAAATGGGGACGGGTGGAGGAATCGGCTTTTTGTAAATGGGAATTGGGGGAGGAAGTGGCTTTGGTTTGTAGATGGGGACGGGTGGAGGAAGCGGCTTTTTGTAAATGGGAACTGGGGGAGGAAGTGGCTTTGGTTTGTAGATGGGGACGGGTGGAGGAAGCGGCTTTTTGTAAATGGGAACTGGGGGAGGAAGATTGTAAATGGGGACGGGCGGAGGAAGCGGCTTTTTGTAAATGGGAACTGGGGGAGGAAGTGGCTTTGGTTTGTAAATGGGGACGGGTGGAGGAATCGGCTTTTTGTAAATGGGAATTGGGGGAGGAAGATTGTAAATGGGGACGGGCGGAGGAAGCGGCTTTTTGTAAATGGGAACTGGGGGAGGAAGTGGCTTTGGTTTGTAAATGGGGACGGGTGGAGGAAGCGGCTTTTTGTAAATGGGAACTGGGGGAGGAAGTGGCTTTGGTTTGTAGATGGGGACGGATGGAGGAAGCGGCTTTTTGTAAATGGGAACTGGAGGAAGCGGCTTTTTGTAAATGGGAACTGGGGGAGGAAGATTGTAAATGGGGACGGGCGGAGGAAGCGGCTTTTTGTAAATGGGAACTGGGGGAGGAAGTGGCTTTGGTTTGTAAATGGGGACGGGTGGAGGAAGCGGCTTTTTGTAAATGGGAACTGGGGGAGGAAGTGGTTTTGTGTAAACTGGTGGGAACGGAGGAAGCGGCTTTTTGTAAATGGGAAATGGAGGAGGAAGTGGTTTTGTGTGAACTGGTGGGAATGGAGGAAGAGGCCAAGGGTGGCCGAAGTTTTTCAGTGGTGGAAAGTAAGCCTTAGGGAAGTGTTTCTTCCACGGATGGATTTTGGGCAAAGGTGGATACTTAAAGAATGGCCACAAAAAAGCAGAAGTGCACAATGCAGAGGAGAATTTGAGATTTCCATTGGGGCCAAAGGTGTGTTTTCCATTGGTTTTCGACTTCAGGACAACCTTGGAGTCCTCGAGGCCATTGTGAGCTGGACATGGTGCTGCAGATGCACTATGAAGCTGTGCATAACATTCCTCTTTTAGTTTTCCATCTTCAACAATCTCCTCAGGAACCGAAACCTTGAATCTCCCTTCTTTATCAAGCTCCCCAACTCCCGCTCTTTTTATTTCTCCATTTTGAAGCTTGCAGTCAATGGTTACCCTAAGCCCTGCAAAAAATGAATGCTTAAATTTAGCTAGTTTGCAACAAAAGAAATCTTAATTTCCTCCATCAACCACGTACGACAATCCTTAAAGAGCAAAATCAATATCTAAAAACATTCTGCTGTGCATGAACATGTCCATATATTTGATAAAACCCATTAGTTTTTGAAGCTTGTGAATAAGTTGGTGAAGTGTTATTGCAAACCCACATCGTGTTTTACAAGTACGTTGGTTCTATGTATAAACACTGGTTTATCAAGAATAAACTTTGACTTGTTGGTAAGATGGATTCTACACTGTTGGGTGGTATTGGGTCTCTTTCACCCCAAAAGTTGGCTCAAAACTCATGAACTAAAGTTGGCTCAAGAATAAACTTTGACTTGTTGGTAAGATAGATTCTACACTGTTGGGTGGTATTGGGTCTCTTTCACCCCAAAAGTTGGCTCAAAACTCATGAACTAAAGTTGGCTCAAGAATAAACTTTGACTTGTTGGTAAGATAGATTCTACACTGTTGGGTGGTATTGGGTCTCTTTCACCCCAAAAGTTGGCTCAAGACTCATGAACTAAATACCAATCCCATCCATTAACGATGTGGACAACTTCAACAAACTCCCTCTCACACATCGGACTTTGCGGGAGACCAAACACATCTTTTCCCATACATCGGGCCCTGCAGGAGACTAAACCCATCTCCCCCTCACACAAAGGGCTTGTGGGAGACCAAGATCGTCTCCCCCTCACATAAGCCCATATCTCCGTGATTGTTGAGCCGGAGACTTGTTGATGAATCAGGCTCTGATATCTGTGTTGGGTGATATTGGCCTCTCTCACTCCAAAAGCTAACTCAAAAGAAGAGGCTTTCCCTTACACTTATAAACTGAATGCCGATCCCATTCATAACCGATGTGGGACAACCTCAACATATACTACCGGAGAATATCATATTGTATTGATTGAGTGTCAGTGGTGATAGTCATACAAATGGAAGTACACAGAGAGAATGTATAGTACCTGAAACTGCCTCACTAGTTTTAATGTTATTCTCCTTGCAGTCAGCACATTCTCCCTCCCCGACAACCTCTATGGTCTTATCATCCCCATGGCAGAAGCTGGCTGCAAATAACAAGGAAACGAAGAAGCCCAGAAGGGCCCCTCGGCAAAGCGAATTAACCTGCATTGGGACCTTTTAAATCCGAGCCCGGAAGACAGTAGAGGGAAGAGAAATGTCCCAAGAATGAAGGGCAAGCCCTTGTTTGGTGAGTATTTAGTGTAAGAAAAGTTTGTTATATATAATGATTTAGGGAGTAATTTTGTGATATCATGCCGACAATGAACTTAAATGTGATCACATGAGGTTAGGTTCCATTGATCTTGACTTCTAATCTCCTCAAATGAAACAAAAAATCTTAGCAGAGAAATGGGGTATTTAAAGGGCATTATATCTTTGAAATGATGAGGTTGCAACTGTATAATCGTCTTTCATCTATCTACTAATCTGTTTTTCACCTCTCAATAAAATCTATCTTCCCTTTATGAAATCCATGTTTGCCTTACGAAATCACTCTCGAATCACTCCATCTAAAAATTTTAAGACGTCCTTTCACGTGCAAATCAGACTCGTACGTGCAAACAATTTTCAGATTCATTTTTTTATCAGAGACCTGTCACATGCACTCTGCCAGCTTCATAGCACGAGTTACGAAAGTCTCACGGGGTTGACAACATTGTGTTTTACTTTACAATTATTGTGTTATTGCAATCTACACGGTTGGGAAGCAGAAAAGATAAATACATTTATATCATCGTCACGTGAAACAACTAAATTTCGTAATTTCTGAAAACTATAATTCCATGCTAGTTAATGAGAGTCGGCACCATTAATTTTGAATGCACATAAACATTATTTATTTTGTGTCAAAGATAAAAATGAAATAAATACTTTTATCTTCAAGTTTCATCATACAAATTAATGTTATTTCTGTTATAAAAGTTGTATTACTCAATTGAAGAGGCCAAGGTTGTGGTTCTTGGCGTGGGACTTTCCATGGCCAAAAAACTTGGTTTACTAGTTAATACTGCACAATGTGATTCTCTTGGGCCATTCAGAGTCTGGCCTCAAATTATTATTATTATTATTAATATTTTTTCGATGTAGTAGCTTTCTTGCAAGATGTTAGGCTTTGTTCTTGTCACTTTATTCTCGGAGATTGTAATAAGGTGGTCTATGAGCTTGTGTTGTTTGTTGCTTGACGTGTTAATTAATTTTATTAGTGACTTTGACAAATGAAATTCTTTTTTATAAAATCAATTAATGGTATTGAAGCATTTATTTATTTAAATTGGAAATATAACTGAATGTGAGTAAATGCAATTGATGGGATTGAAATTATTATTAGTTTTTTTCTTGTGTGGTTGCACCAAACATAGTTAATGTGTTGAATTATGAACTAAAGTTCATGAGAAGTACAGAAATGTGCATGTGCTTTCAGATCTCCAACTAATTGAGTATGCTTTGCATGAATACTTTGGTGGAAAATTGCATTTACTATTTATTAATTTATTGCTTTTCTTTCTTTCGAAAGGATTGATGGTTAAGAAATGGGATTAAACATTAAATTAACCGTTTAATGATTTAATTGGTCTCTCTCAATAAAGGATTAAGATGACTTAATTAAGATTTGATTATTATGTTGACGAGGAAACGTCTTTTTAGCTAGATAATGACATTCGAATATTTCTTGATTTGACTAATAAATAAACATCGGTCTAATATCATATGCTTCGAAATTATGCAAATTTTAGAGAAATAAAAGGTCTTTGGCCTTAAATTTGGGAAGTCTATTCTTTTTGGAAAAATGTGGATAATATTCCTCATGGACGTCTTCTAAGCTTTGGTTTTTTTCACTTTTAAATTGTCATTATATTGAAGGGACCAACATATTTATGAACATGTGAGTTGGTTGTATATTACATTATTGATGTGATTTATAGCCTCTTAAACGCCTCGACCCAAAAAATATTGTGTATCTACTCATATAAATATGTGAATTAATATATGAATAATATGGCTGAAAATATTAATTTAAATTTATACTAGTTTCACAAATTTCTAGTTTATGCTCAGATATAATGCCAAAATCTTGTTGAAAGTACCACAAATTTACACCTTTTTTGGTATACTAACAAAATTAGCGAGATCGGATTAAAATGGGAAAAAAAAAATAAAAAAAATTTAAAAATGGAGAGGCCTTTATATTTGAATTTAGTTGCATTATATTCACGAGAAGGATAAATCAAGACATGTTGAGTTGTATAACGTGGTGGACCAATTTAAAATTTTAATGAAGCCGTTTTCAGGTCAAGTCAGATACAGGGCAAAATAATTTATTTTTGAAATGAGTATCATTTAATTTAATTTTTTATTTTTAATGTCTATGCCAATTGGATTTCCATAATATTTCCTCACTAGGCCATCTTGACATATACACCCTTTGTTGAATTAATCTAGTTGTACAAACTTTACAAAAACTATTTTTTAAAGAATTAAACTATTTGTACACAAAGATTTACACAATCTTTTACACACACAACACGTGGTGGCTCTCTATTGGGGGGGCGGCTGGCCCACCATTCACCCCTCCAATAGGGGGCCACCACGTGTTGTGTGTGTAAAAGATTGTGTAAATCTTTGTGTACAAATAGTTTAATCCTTT
>NC_036239.1:303830-321827 GCF_002742605.1 Olea europaea var. sylvestris
TCCAACCTCCACCTTGGGAGCCCTCTTTGTTTTCTAATTTTCAGGAGGCAAAAACGAAGGGAGTTAAAACAATAGATCAGGTCTGTAATTCAGTTAGCTAAATGAATGGTGATGAACCAATTCTCATTTTGTTATTTTTCATCTTTTTAATGGGGCCTACAGTAACAAGTGAAGAATATATCCAGAAGGTGATGAGTTAAAAACATAATACTTCCTCCTTTTTGTATTATTTTTCCGAGTCTGGCTTGGATCAGTCCTCTAAGTAGAACTCAGACTGAACGTAGTTTGACAGTTTTACTGTTAAATCCCAAAAAACTAGATGTGATCATCTCTGGCCAATACTCACTGCCAAAGCAGGCCCCCATATATCCGCTACCAACAAGATTTTGACAGTTCCTTTTGTCAACTTGTAATTAATTATAAGGTATGGATTCTGACGAATGTGAGTTTCAAAAGTAGTGAAAGGTTGTAATGTGTGGATAAAAATAAAGTTTGACCAAATTATAGTCAATTATATAAGCTTAGGCAAACAAGGGCATAGATCTTTCTCAAAAGCGGATGGATAAAAATAAGCCTAGGAAGAAACATGCATCATCCACTACGTCAATAAAGTATACTAGGTAGATTGAGTAACAGTATTGGGAACTAAATAAAAATAAATAAATAAATAAATAAATAAGTAAAATAAAATAAGCACAGGAATATGCAGTCACCTTTGAGAAATTCTTTATCTGGCCACGTATCCAAAATCCAAGAAGACCAAGAAGGGCAGTTCCAAGGCAAAGCAGGAAAACAGACTCAACACTGAGTAGGCCACCTGCCTCAGTAACTTCAATTGTTCCATTGTAGAACGTGCTCTGGTATGGATTCTGATCAATCTCGTACACAATTGTGCCAACCAGATCAAATGCACCACTCTGCAAGATAAAGAAAAAATTGGCCAGTGCATGGAATTTACAGATACACGGAGCAGAGTAAACCTGAATAATGAACTTTAACCACATGGCCACACTTGCCTGTAAAAATTTGCTCACAGCAAATATGTAGGGAAAAGTTGCTTGGGCAGCAGGAGGGACTGAAGCATTGTTAAAAGCCTAGAATATGGCAATAAGACATTACTATCACAAGTCATCCAAGAATCATATTAGACAGAAGTGGTTTAAAATTCAATAGGCAATTCACATTCCAGAATTGAAAGATGCTTATAGCATAAAGCAGTATTTGAAGCTCAGAAGTTCATAGAGAGCATCAGCGTGCAATTCTCTTCCTTACAGGGTCCCTCTCTATCTCTATTATTATCCCCGTGTTTGGCCCCCATTAAAGTTATAATTCATTTTTCCTTTCTTCTTTAATCACACATTCTTCAATAAAATAATATTACACGTAAACCCAAAACTTTTCATTTTTTTTTAACCACACATTCTCCAAAAATTACTATTCCAAAATACATATTCCCCAAATTCTCATTATAATGGGGGCTATATAATTGTGGCCAAACAAGGGCTATGTAAGACCTAGCTACAGAAAATTACAAAATTCATGAACACTCCACAAAACAGCTGCAAATCCAAACATCAAAATTCAAGAGGAACAGAGAATAGCAATTTGCAGGAGGTTATGATTAATTCACTAGCTGAGTGTCTTGAGGTGGGTAATTGTCTCCACTATCCACCCTTGCCCAAGTTGAAACGTTTCTTGACATGACAATTACAAAATAAATAACCAACAACAAGTACAACTGATGACGCTTGTCCTATTAACAATAATCTCCAGGCCAGATGACAAATTCTTAATTTCTCATAAATCTAGACCTTTTAAGACAAAAATCAGGGTCATGTTGCCGTCTTTTCTTAGTGATATACGTGCGGCTTTAATTTCAATTAGTTCCTCTTGAAATTAAAAGTTCCAAATCACTCCCAAAACAAGTCTTGCAGAAATATCTGTAATGGCCCCACAGAATTACAGCTAGCTGGGAGCACAAAGTATGGAGAATTATCACCCATAAACACAATGCCACAGGTAAAAATATTCATTCATTGTGCATATAAATTGAAGACAGTTCTTGGCACAAAATTGATGAGCATAGAATTAATAGATCATCTGTACAACTAAATATCGTTATTGACCCACAAAATGCATTAAAGAAGGATGGTTACGTGCAGAGACATAATGCACAGAGAATTAAACAGAAGATACCTGAGCTGAAAGATTTTGAACTAAATACTGGTGATCAAAGGGAAGATGGACAGTGGCCTGGATTGCAATAACATTAATACTTGACTCCCCTGTTTTTAGTATCATAAAAGTCACAAGATAATTATCCACCTACATATTTGACAGTATCTAATACAAAAATTATAAACTATAATAGATATATCACGTAGTAAAAACAGACATGCTTTCAATTACTTGGGCATGTCTTAAAAGAGAAATTTATTAACAAAATATACAGAATTAAAAAATGAAAGCTGAAGGCTAATAATATCACTAACTACATATGTTGAACAAATAAAAAAAAAAAATGTCATACAGCCAAATACCAAAGTGCTACCTTCATTCTTAATTCCAACCAGAAGTTCACCTTCTTCCCCAGCCACAACCACTGAAAAGGGAATCTTATTAGAGATGCATCTCTTGAATAGGAAGCTTTAAAAAAAAAAAAATAACAGAGAGAGAGAGAGAAGAAAACAATACTACAAAAGTAAAATAGCATAATAGTGAACCCTCACATTTAGAGGGGTTTTTGGGGAAAACACATATTGTTTCTACTCCTAGAGCTGGACTGAAACTTCCACCACCAAAATCTTGAACATCCTCCCCAACAATCCCAAGATCTCCTCCTTCATCATTTTCAACTACATCCGGATCTGGTTCTGATTTGCTTCTTGCAACTATCAAACAAAAGGAATGTGGAGATCAAACTTTCAGATACAATATGTATAAATTAATGGAGAATCCATCCAAGAAACCAATACACCATTCAGAATAGGGAAAAAACAGAAAGAAACTGAATCCATAAGTTACATGCCTGCACACCAGTTAATTAAGCAACTCCGCAGGCAAATGGCACAGTAATATAACAGTAGGAAAAGATAACAAGCACCGCAGAGTCACAAATAAGTTGGATTAACTTAAACATGGACCAAATGGCAGATAATTAATCCCTTTGTTCCCTTTGGTGCACCAGATTAAACAAGATAAGATATTTAGTATAAAATTGTAATAGACATAAGAGGTAGATTTGACCAGGATGGATAATATTATTTGATCTTTCAATTAATAATGTCATTTACTTCATATTTTCTATCTGGTCTAAACCAATATCCATGCTCTGCATTATATTAAACGAATAATTAACATTTTTCTGAACGGAAAAATAAAAAAATAAAAAATAAAAATCTATCCACCTTATTTTATATGATCTAATCCGGTGTGCTCCAACCTTTACCTTGGTTTCCATAAGAACTACATTTTGAAGAGTAATTATCTTTGACTCGACATGCAAACCGATAGTATATTTCACATCATAATAACTTTTTAAAAGGGAAAAAAATCTTTCTTTCTCTTCACGGATTCTCTCAGAAAGTAAAAGTTTTATTCTGGAATCAATTTCATCTAACAAAACTAAACACAATTCGAAAACGATACATTCCAACAAACACAATTCATATAGATAGGTGTCTCAAATTCGCTCACTTAAAAAACAGACAATAAAGTAGAACCACGATCTCACGAAATACAACAAATTAAAACCCGAACAACATAAAAATTCAAGTTCGATTCAAAATTGTTGACGCATGAGGATGCAAATTTACATGGATATCAATTAAATTTGACGTAAAAAAAAATAAAAAATAAAAAATAAAATCCTAATTTCAAGCAGTGTTTGAGAGAGTCTAAATGAAACGGATCAGATCTACGATAGTCATACCTTGTAGAAACAACGAAGAGAAAATGAGAAGAGCGAGAATAACGAAAACCCTAAACTTCATTTTTTTTTTCTCGACTTCCAATAGAGAGAAAACGAGGTTTTTTAATGGTTTGTGGACTCGGCCGAATTCAACGTAACGAATGAAGCTCCCCAGTGGTCTTAATATTTTATTAATTATATCTCATCTTGCTAACAATTTCATACAAAAAATATATATTAGGAGGTCATAAAAAAGATGGCCCAAATACAAAAATTCAACAAAATCGCTAACAGAAGATTTGAAAGAGAAGATCATTAACAAAAAAAAATGTGTTAATTAATTGAAGGTTAAAAATAAAAATAATTAAAACTTAACTCAAATAGTAAGGACGAAGTTTTACTAGGTAATTGGTACGACTTCAAGTATCATTTGAAGAGGTTTGGGAGGGTTATAAGTAATTCTCAAACAAAGTTAAGGATAAAAAATCTAAATGCATAAATGAACAAAGATTGAGGACCTTCATTGCAAAACTTCGTGTTTGTAAAATTTGGGGTAAATTCGTTCAAGGTCCTCAACCTTTCATAAATGTGGTATTTATGTTCCCAAATTTTTCACATTGTACATATTGTATCCTCATCTAATGAAAAACGTAGACATTAAATGACTACACGATCGAATTAATAAGTTAAAATCGTCTAAATATATAATTTTGCCTCAATCGACAACTAATTTATAAATAATTTAAATTCAATCAACGTCATATATATGATCATAACTATAACTGCCTTTTTTAAAATGAATAATTTAAAATTTGTCGAACATAGGCTATTAGATAAGAGCCTTGCCACAGTATCAGGGCTGGGGATAGGGGACCGAGGTGTCACGAGAGGAGCCCTTGATCTAATTTTTTGATCAGATTAACGGGTGATCCAAATCCTGTTACAAGGCCTTGTTGCTTGAGCATAAACCATTAGGTAATGTGCATGTCAATAGGACAGCACTTTACTAATACTTCTGACTCGGGTAATAATCAAAGTAAATTTTACTCATTAAGGAAAACTAGTGATGCAATAAGAGTGGAGAACGCTCTCAAATACTTAAATTTTTTTTATAAAAATACAAGAAAATTAAATGAGGCCACACATTTAAAAGGAGGTTACAAATGCATTAATTATTTCTCACTAAAACTACAAAATTCAAGATTTGTCAAACAGTAACATAATACTATAACCTTAAATTAAAATTTATTTCTCTCTCTTCTTATCAACCATACATTCTCCAATAAAGTAATATTGCACGTAAATTTAAAAAAATTTCCTTCATTTTTAACCACACTACAAAAAATTACTATTCCTTTCATCATAATTTAAATTTAAACTAATGGAGCCCAAACATGGGTGCAAAAAACATAGTAGTTCTGCACCAAGTCATGTAACAATATAACCCCCAGCAGTCCCATGGAGTTCTCGCCGTTGACATTCGGTAGTGCCCTCCACCTACCTTATCAGCTCGTAAAGAACAATCCAGGATGGTCAATGGTTAACGGCCATCGTAAGGCAAATAGAAAGACCAGTGGTGCCCCCATTAGGACCCATGGTTCTCTTGTGGGCCTCGACTAAACGATAGTCATTTAANTGTAAGTTCATCTTCACTGGCCAGCTGACAGTCAACTTTCATCCACTGCAGCGATTCCATAACATCTGAACTCAACTGCCGAAAACATCCACTTGCTTGCCCTTCTGGTATTGACTCGACAGCTTTGCTGAGAGAGAGCCTAAATTCTGGAGAACATAACATCATGCTCAAAGAATTTGGGTACGAAGAATAAGCATGCGAACTTGTTCGTGCTTTATTGTCCCCAAGAAGTGATACAAAATGCCGAACTGCTCTACACAGTGCAAATATAGAACTATTCACCTACACTAATTCAATAAATAAAATCAGGATTTTGACTCCAAAATAAATACAAATCATAGAAACCAAGACAAAATGCAATAAAAAAAATATCATAGGCAAAGAAAATTGCTTCCAATTTCTATTTTGCTTATTTTCCAAGAAGCAAAGATAATTTTTTTGTTATTGACATTTGTTATCTAAGTAGAAGATACAGTTGAAACCAAAGACTGCAGAAAACGAGCAGCAAGATGTTAATCCTCCCAAAGAGGCAAAAGTGATATGTAGAAGATATATTTGAAAATAGTTCATTATTGTTATTTAAATGAGCCGGACCAAATTGGTTGAGCCTATTAGGCTGAGGTTGGAATGCATATATTTCAGGTCTAGATTGGCCCATATTTAGCCAAGTGATATTCAGCTAGTTCGCAATCCTAATAAAAATGGGACAAATGAGCACGCTTTGGGTCAGCCAAGTTGACTGCCAGTAATATGTATAAAATGCACACTAACCTGCCGAAGTTCGCTGTAAAGATCAACCAGCCTGCAACCAAGACTCAGAATCTCAGAAGACAACACAGACTGATCCAGCACATCTATCGAACTATTGCTACAGGCTACAGAGGAAAAAATCATAGTCCATAAGCTCTCAAGATCATCATCCACAACTTTGTACTCGATATCTAATAAATGATGTACAGACACAATAATCTCCTTTCTTGTTGAAATCAAGACTTCTCCATGTGAACTTTTCTCTGAGCCAAAAGTACTTACATCATTAATTTTGGCAGAAAATGACACCAACAAATCATAAAGTAACCTCAGAAACATACTGGAAGCCCCTTCAGAGGTGTCTTCTGTTCTTACATACACCTTTTCATGAACAATGCAGGCAAGCAAATTATTAATGGCTCTTACCATGCACGAAACATTCATTAACATAGATCCAAGTTCCCCATCAACATGAAGATATTTATTAACGTCTGTTATTAGAGGTTCCATGATGTGTACAAAAAATTCAAAAACTGACTTCCGCATTTCAGCGTCCAAACCATTAGAGCTGGGCCTGTGTTCTGAAATAACCATTCTGGTTAGGGAAAAGTTTTCAGGCAAATTATTGGTTGAACTGATTTCCGAGCCCCCAGACCCTCCTCTGCTGACTGAAGTTCCCTTTTGCTTAGTGACCGAATTAACAAACAAGTGAAGCAGCTGTCCTAGACCGCCTAATGCATATTCATTCTTATTTGCTGCAATCTTCTCCAGTTTATCAAACAGGTGTCTGTGATAACTTCTGTTGACCGATTTTTCCTCACTTAATGCACCATCATATGAACTTTTATATCTACCAGTACTTTGTAAACATAGAAACCCATCAATGCGAGCTGGGTGGAAGAGCCCCTGAGCTAACACTTCTTCAGCCAACTTAGATAGATTTATTCTGCATTCAGAATTACTGCCAACAAAATCAGAATGCAGCACAACCAACAAGTGCAACAGAGGCTCCAGAAGTTTATCTATGAAATCAAGAAAACCATTTTTGCGCATAGGATGGACCCTCAAGAACTTCGCAAATGGCTCCAGTAGGCTACAAGGTAATTGCATGAATAAGTTGCCCGCCTTACAATTATCAAGCTCGTCTTTAACAAGCCTTAAGGCAAGGTCTAGCACCATATTCATGACCGAAATCCATATACCCAGATTTTCATTTGAAAATCCACCATGGGATGAGAAGATTGATGAGATACAATTCAGCACAGTGTCATAAAATTCCAATTGCTCACAAGAAAGTGCCACCTCGCAACATGAGGTTAGATAATTTATATGAGATAACATATCCCTTGCTACGCAATGAATAACCCATAATAAGTCTCTAGAAAAGGTCAGTGAAACATGTAGATTCTGCGACTTCTCCAAACAGAATTTCAAAATTTTCCAGCCTCTGATATCCAAACACAACGCTGAGGAAACTTCATACTCAGCTTTGTTTCCTTCCTGCCTCATTTTCTTCTCTGATGAAATCAAGACTGATTGTACCCAGTTGTTCATAAAAACTAACACTCTACAACTATTAATCGTCTCAGGGCATTGACCAATATCATCCACTGCTTCATCAGTTATCGAATTCACATAACTGAATGCCAAATCAACCTTCCTGCATCATATTGTCTTTTCTATCAAACACGGATTAAATACCCAAAAAGCACATATTCACAAACAAAAGTAAGTAAAAACATTAAACACTTTGATGGGGAGAAACGAAACATATATTTTACAAAACTAAATTTCCAAATACTAAATGTGAAAATCAAAACAGGAGGAACGAGTTCCAATTTTGTTCGGGGAAGCAAAATTTTCAGCTCAAATTTCAGATTGCCCTGCAAGAAAGATGCCAATTTTAAGAAATTTAAAAAAAAATAAAAATAAAAAAAATTATCTTACACTTTCAAACACACTATTTTTTCCTCCATATCGTTTTCCAAAATCTCTCCCAAATCAAGCCTAAACCTCAATAATTAACTTCCACCTCAATTCTAGACTCATTATGATCATATATACAACAAAAAAGCAACAAAAAAATTCAGCAATTACTGCAAACACATATTACGTACTTTAGAAGGTCGATGTCTTCGTTCTGGAGGAATAAAATTAGCTGCAGATTCCTCCATGGAGAAAAATCTTCGAGCTTCGTGTTTGTTTCTACGATTTCTCCCTCGGACTTATCGATGCGTGGAATTTTCGAAGGACCTCCACTATGTTCTTGTGCTTCTTTTTCTAGTTCATTAATTTCAGTACTTTTTTGCTTTCTTTTCTTCTTTCCGTTCTTCATCTTGTTCGTCGATGAAGATTCTAAGGTCGAATTGTAATCCGCCATTGCTGGAAAAACGCAGTCGTTAGAGGAAGACTAGGGTTTAGGGTTTTAACGTGGGACGTTAGAGGAAGACTACAGTTAAAGGGTTTAGGGTTTTAACGTGGGACGTTAGAGGAAGACTACAGTTAAAGGGTTTAGGGTTTTAACGTGGGACGTTAGAGGAAGACTACAGTTAAAGGGTTTAGGGTTTTAACGTGGGACGTTAGAGGAAGACTACAGTTAAAGGGTTTAGGGTTTTAACGTGGGACGTTAGAGGAAGACTACAGTTAAAGGGTTTAGGGTTTTAACGTGGGACGTTAGAGGAAGACTACAGTTAAAGGGTTTAGGGTTTTAACGTGGGACGTCGAGGCTGGATAGAACAGACCGTTCACCAATCGGCTAGCATTGGCCCGTATGTTTTTCCAATTTTCCTTTTTCTTTTTAATGCCTAAAGACATTAAAAAATAAAAAGGAAAAATAGCAGCAAGACAGTCTCCAACTTTGGACTCGTATAGCACTTTGGTCATTAACCTATGGGTAATTGGCACAAAACGTCCATACCTTTCAAGTCTATTGTGAAAAATGTCCCTACCTTTCATTTTTTGACATTTTTGCCCTCATTTCAACCTTTCTTTGCGCTGGACGTCCTTCCGTCCATATTATAACTTATTCAACTCAATAAAGTTACGTGAAATCCCTACTTTCTTGTCAAGTAAAGCTTCGTTGAAAGTGACAAGTGAGTTTTGCATTTGTTCTTTTAATGTCTCAGCTACCTGCACAACACTTCCCCATGCATCTACATTCAGAGGGGGGTCCAACTGGAGATTGTTGTATGCCTTCTGATCATACTCCTCAAGGCCACCATCTGAGCTTTTCTTAGCTTTACAAAGCTTCGTAGACGTAACAAGGGAGTAATGATCTTTACACACTGTCAAAAACACATAAGATGTGTGATCCATCAAGGAAAAAAATGCATTTTTTGCTTCAAAAGCAATATTGTCTGGAAATGCATGTTGAAATCCCATGACTGCTGACAATGACTTAGAAAGCCAAAACAGAGGAAACGAGTTCTCTGAGAATTTGCTAGCAACTGAAGATTGACGACCTTCCATATTCTCTTCACAAGATGCCATGATTAGATTCTTAAGAACCCTTCGACAGGATACAAACAATCTGAGGATCTCAAGAGCATCGCAGGAGCATAACAAACCATGCCAGCCTAACAAGCTGCCAACCAGAAGCCTGAAATGTATAGGTTCAATTTAACCTGTGAAACTTGCATCAAGAATTCACGAGGAGCACACTTGGCAGAAAACTATAATTGAGAGGTTAACCATGTATAGTCATGTCCTAACTGTGGTGTCCAAGTTGACACTCAATTGGTGTAACGGGATCAAGTCTCAGTACATCTCTATATCTGAAACTTCCATGGTCAAGCTGAGGCCTGATCTCTAGCTCTAATATAATAATGAGGTACTAAAATTGAGATCCATCCCGTCATTTGAGCTTGATTTCAAATTACCAACAGTTATATCTAGTGTTAAGACATTGACATTTGCTTACTTTACCCCAGTATAAGTGCAAAATTTCAGACGTGAAAAGATAACGTTGGCCTTCATTGCAATTGTTTAGTATGGATATAATGGAAAAGCAGGAAGAAATAGTTTTCACCATTTGAACATAAACTGTGAGATCTTAACTTGAAGAATCTCCATATCTTTCCCCATTTCCAGTGTTTATACACTGTAATTTTTCCACCCCCTCAGCAAATTCGAGATCTTTAACATTACACTGAGCTTAGAGTAAATTTATTCAGCAAAAATAATACTCAAATTTAAAGTCTAATAATCTAATGGGTTTCATCATGAAAGAACCTAATTCCCAATTACCCCTCTCCCTCCTAAGAGACAGAGAGATAAAAAAAAAATTAAAAAAAAATAAAATTTAATGCGGAAAATGTCTCAATATGACATCATGAGAATTTTTCTGGCAGTCAAACCAATATTTCAGCTTTTTGCAAGTTAAAAGTCAACATTTCAAAAACTCAAGGATAATATACCTTTCACTTCTAAAAACAAAGAAGTTGTTCAAATGCCAGAGAAAACATAGATACACAACAGGCAGCACGCCGTTTTGCAAGTTAGAAAATGAAAACAAGAACATTTGAGGCAATAAAATACCTCTCAAGGTTCAGAATGCAAGTAATGTACAATGAAGTGGATCTCGAACTCATATATTCTTTTGGCATCCAATTTAAAAGCTTGAGCAAATGCCGGCATTTTGCAAATTCAATATTAGTTCCTTTTTGAGCAGGATCTCTATTTGATCCTGTCCACAATGAATCACCATTCTGCACATTGGATGCATTTTCAACTGCACATATAACCTCCATCCAATCAGGTGATGAACTTAGATCAACTTTAGTAGAAGCAAACATAGATGACGCTGACTTCTGCAAGATCTGGCAATACCTGGATGCCATATACCTGCGGACAAACTACAATGGTAGACTGTGAGAACATATCATGAAACACAAATCCTTTATAATCCCAGTTCAACAATGACATGGCAAGGTGAATGTACAAACAACTAAGGGTATAAGAGGAGTGGTGAGTGAAAGAGTATGTAACACAAAGTAGGATCAGGAGCAGATTTACAGTGTGGGTCCAAGCAGTGGGGACAATCACCCACTGGCCCCGCTTAGCCCACAAAAGATTACAGAATAAAGATAATTTGTAAATGCCTGAGTTTGCCCCCACTGGCCCATAGGAGAAGATATAAAATAATGAGCAGTTAAGTCCAATGTAGATCCTCTCTTCACGTGACGTAAACTATCCTATAAGACTTGAACTACCAAATGTCAAGCACTTGAAAGATCCATTTTGATATAGTATTTAATAACTGAATTATTTTTGGAATAGATGATGAACAAACACCCAAGTTAACTCTGTTCGGCCTCTCACTCTTCATTCCATCAAGCCACTTCTGAATGAGTAATTTTTTTGGTAACTTCCTCCGCGCTATAATAGCCATGAACTAGTAGGTTGGAATTAAATTTCTTTTATGCATCTTGCCCTAAAACATTTGATCGCCCCTATTGACCTTGAAACAATATAAATTTTAGATTAGAGACCCATTTCCCAATTTATTTTAGAGGTTACCTTCGATCATCTTATATGCATATAGTATAGTCATTGTATATAAGTGTGTATGCATGTAGTTCTAACATGAATAATATGACATAAATTATAAGAAGCTATATGAATGATGCATATGCAGCTGTTGAACCATGTCCAAGCAGGAAGTTAAGATTTAGGACAGAAAGAGAGAATAAAGGGTGTGCCAATTGGACAAGAAAATGAAATGATTCTAAAAGCTATCTTACACTTTGTTCATATGACATTGTGTTGCTTAGAAACTCCAGCGCAATGTGATGTGCAGTGACTTTCTTCAGGTGGCCAGGCTTGTCAATGTTACACTTTCGAGATTCGCCTTCACGATCAGTGACACAGGAAAGATATGCCTGAATTAGAAGTGCAAGAAACTTCTTCAAATCCTTCTTGGTAGCATGAGTGCACCAAATATCAACAGTTCTGCAAAAGCTCCACAACAGTGTAGATGGCAATAACTTTTCATCCATGGAGCCTATAGCAAAACTGTGTGTGTCACTTTTAAGCAGAGTTTGGATCCAGATGTCCCCATTAATTCCATCATCAAACGAGGGAGCAGGTACATGGACCGTAACCATTGACAAGAGAAGTTTCATCATGATTTTGGTTAGACCTCCCGCTTCTTCTCTGAAATCTGACAGGTACCTTTTCCATCTTTTAATTTTCTTACCGTATAAAGAGAACTGAGCACCATCCTTCAATTGTTGCTGACCCCGAGTTCTATTCCACAGAAGCATATATTCTGAGGATTTTATCAGCTTATTCAAATCGGTAAGCCGCTGAAAAGCCATGGTATTTAACACAAAGACCAGAGGTGGACAAACTATGCCAGTGCCTTGAAGATAAACATCTAAAATAGAATGTATGACATTAAGAAGAGAAGCAGAAGGCTGAAGAATCCAAGAAAAATATCCTTCATCAACAGAGCCAGTTGCCTCCAACCAATCCCTTCCAGTGTGAGATAAAAATGAATCACCTATTTCTCCTGACATCCTTTTTGATGCATCAGGAGGCATACAGCTAATTGCTTGTCGTAATAAGCTTCTGCAGGACAAATACAAACGGAAGTAGAACACTAGAATCCAACACATGGATATGTTCTCACAGCCATCTCTCTTCTTTGAACTTCTTCTATTAAATAAATTGGAGAATTCTTTAATATTATCTGGTTGTAACGAAACTAGGCAACTCAAACTCAGGCGACAATTTTCTATCAAATTTTTCACAGAAACACCGACCAGATAACTATTGCCAGAACTGACTGTTATTGAGTCTACAATTATGCTATATACTTCAGACAAAGCCCTTCCTATGAGTTCTGCTTGCAGTTTGAAGTGCAGCAAGTCACATCTACTTGGACTTGACTTTGTAAGTTCATCTTCACTGGCCAGCTGACAGTCAACTTTCATCCACTGCAGCGATTCCATAACATCTGAACTCAACTGCCGAATACATCCACTTGCTTGCCCTTCTGGTATTGACTCGACAGCTTTGCTGAGAGAGAGCCTAAATTCTGGAGAACATAACATCATGCTCAAAGAATTTGGGTACGAAGAATAAGCATGCGAACTTGTTCGTGCTTTATTGTCCCCAAGAAGTGATACAAAATGCCGAACTGCTCTACACAGTGCAAATATAGAACTATTCACCTACACTAATTCAATAAATAAAATCAGGATTTTGACTCCAAAATAAATACAAATCATAGAAACCAAGACAAAATGCAATAAAAAAAATATCATAGGCAAAGAAAATTGCTTCCAATTTCTATTTTGCTTATTTTCCAAGAAGCAAAGATAATTTTTTTGTTATTGACATTTGTTATCTAAGTAGAAGATACAGTTGAAACCAAAGACTGCAGAAAACGAGCAGCAAGATGTTAATCCTCCCAAAGAGGCAAAAGTGATATGTAGAAGATATATTTGAAAATAGTTCATTATTGTTATTTAAATGAGCCGGAACAAATTGGTTGAGCCTATTAGGCTGAGGTTGGAATGCATATATTTCAGGTCTAGATTGGCCCATATTTAGCCAAGTGATATTCAGCTAGTTCGCAATCCTAATAAAAATGGGACAAATGAGCACGCTTTGGGTCAGCCAAGTTGACTGCCAGTAATATGTATAAAATGCACACTAACCTGCCGAAGTTCGCTGTAAAGATCAACCAGCCTGCAACCAAGACTCAGAATCTCAGTAGACAACACAGACTGATCCAGCACATCTATCGAACTATTGCTACAGGCTACAGAGGAAAAAATCATAGTCCATAAGCTCTCAAGATCATCATCCACAACTTTGTACTCGATATCTAATAAATGATGTACAGACACAATAATCTCCTTTCTTGTTGAAATCAAGACTTCTCCATGTGAAC
Organism: Olea europaea var. sylvestris; assembly: GCF_002742605.1. Taxonomy (NCBI): domain Eukaryota; kingdom Viridiplantae; phylum Streptophyta; class Magnoliopsida; order Lamiales; family Oleaceae; genus Olea; species Olea europaea. The sequence continues at coordinate 318,027 of NC_036239.1, forward strand.
TTTTCTCTGAGCCAAAAGTACTTACATCATTAATTTTGGCAGAAAATGACACCAACAAATCATAAAGTAACCTCAGAAACATAATGGAAGCCCCTTCAGAGGTGTCTTCTGTTCTTACATACACCTTTTCATGAACAATGCAGGCAAGCAAATTATTAATGGCTCTTACCATGCACGAAACATTCATTAACATAGATCCAAGTTCCCCATCAACATGAAGATATTTATTAACGTCTGTTATTAGAGGTTCCATGATGTGTACAAAAAATTCAAAAACTGACTTCCGCATTTCAGCGTCCAAACCATTAGAGCTGGGCCTGTGTTCTGAAATAACCATTCTGGTTAGGGAAAAGTTTTCAGGCAAATTATTGGTTGAACTGATTTCCGAGCCCCCAGACCCTCCTCTGCTGACTGAAGTTCCCTTTTGCTTAGTGACCGAATTAACAAACAAGTGAAGCAGCTGTCCTAGACCGCCTAATGCATATTCATTCTTATTTGCTGCAATCTTCTCCAGTTTATCAAACAGGTGTCTGTGATAACTTCTGTTGACCGATTTTTCCTCACTTAATGCACCATCATATGAACTTTTATATCTACCAGTACTTTGTAAACATAGAAACCCATCAATGCGAGCTGGGTGGAAGAGCCCCTGAGCTAACACTTCTTCAGCCAACTTAGATAGATTTATTCTGCATTCAGAATTACTGCCAACAAAATCAGAATGCAGCACAACCAACAAGTGCAACAGAGGCTCCAGAAGTTTATCTATGAAATCAAGAAAACCATTTTTGCGCATAGGATGGACCCTCAAGAACTTCGCAAATGGCTCCAGTAGGCTACAAGGTAATTGCATGAATAAGTTGCCCGCCTTACAATTATCAAGCTCGTCTTTAACAAGCCTTAAGGCAAGGTCTAGCACCATATTCATGACCGAAATCCATATACCCAGATTTTCATTTGAAAATCCACCATGGGATGAGAAGATTGATGAGATACAATTCAGCACAGTGTCATAAAATTCCAATTGCTCACAAGAAAGTGCCACCTCGCAACATGAGGTTAGATAATTTATATGAGATAACATATCCCTTGCTACGCAATGAATAACCCATAATAAGTCTCTAGAAAAGGTCAGTGAAACATGTAGATTCTGCGACTTCTCCAAACAGAATTTCAAAATTTTCCAGCCTCTGATATCCAAACACAACGCTGAGGAAACTTCATACTCAGCTTTGTTTCCTTCCTGCCTCATTTTCTTCTCTGATGAAATCAAGACTGATTGTACCCAGTTGTTCATAAAAACTAACACTCTACAACTATTAATCGTCTCAGGGCATTGAACAATATCATCCACTGCTTCATCAGTTATCGAATTCACATAACTGAATGCCAAATCAACCTTCCTGCATCATATTGTCTTTTCTATCAAACACGGATTAAATACCCAAAAAGCACATATTCACAAACAAAAGTAAGTAAAAACATTAAACACTTTGATGGGGAGAAACGAAACATATATTTTACAAAACTAAATTTCCAAATACTAAATGTGAAAATCAAAACAGGAGGAACGAGTTCCAATTTTGTTCGGGGAAGCAAAATTTTCAGCTCAAATTTCAGATTGCCCTGCAAGAAAGATGCCAATTTTAAGAAATTTAAAAAAAAATAAAATAAAAAAAATTATCTTACACTTTCAAACACACTATTTTTTCCTCCATATCGTTTTCCAAAATCTCTCCCAAATCAAACCTAAACCTCAATAATTAACTTCCACCTCAATTCTAGACTCATTATGATCATATATACAACAAAAAAGCAACAAAAAAATTCAGCAATTACTGCAAACACATATTACGTACTTTAGAAGGTCGATGTCTTCGTTCTGGAGGAATAAAATTAGCTGCAGATTCCTCCATGGAGAAAAATCTTCGAGCTTCGTGTTTGTTTCTACGATTTCTCCCTCGGACTTATCGATGCGTGGAATTTTCGAAGGACCTCCACTATGTTCTTGTGCTTCTTTTTCTAGTTCATTAATTTCAGTACTTTTTTGCTTTCTTTTCTTCTTTCCGTTCTTCATCTTGTTCGTCGATGAAGATTCTAAGGTCGAATTGTAATCCGCCATTGCTGGAAAAACGCAGTCGTTAGAGGAAGACTACAGTTAAAGGGTTTAGGGTTTTAACGTGGGACGTCGAGGCTGGATAGAACAGACCGTTCACCAATCGGCTAGCATTGGCCCGTATGTTTTTCCAATTTTCCTTTTTCTTTTTAATGCCTAAAGACATTAAAAAATAAAAAGGAAAAATAGCAGCAAGACAGTCTCCAACTTTGGACACGTATAGCACTTTGGTCATTAACCTATGGGTAATTGGCACAAAACGTCCCTACCTTTCAAGTCTATTGTGAAAAACGTCCCTACCTTTCATTTTTTGGTATTTTTGCCTTCATTTCAACCTTTCTTTGCGCTGGACGTCCTTCCGTTCATATTCCTTCAGTTTTTTCGTTAATTAAATACAAAAATATCTTTTTCTTTCCATAAACAAGGGTAAAATTGTCCTCACCCACTTCATCACTTTTTCCCGCCATCAACTTAGTCCATAAGTAACAGTAGCAGCAACATGAATCTGAAAATACTTTAAATGATTAAGTTAAATAAAGAAAAAATATCGTGAACACATTATATTTCACAATTCCACAACTACTGTTGCTGTCATCTTGTGTCACTAGAAAAATTTAGAAAGACATATTCAATGGGTAGTCAATTTATAATGAGTCAATTTAAAATGAGTCATTCATCTTCTCCATTGAGCCAAAAAGAGCCATTCACCATTTTGGCTCATTATAAATTGACTACCCATTTAATATGTTTTTCTAAAATTTTTCAGTGACACAAGATGACAGCAACAGTAGTTGTGGAATTGTGAAATATAATGTGTTCACGATATTTTTTCTTTATTTAACTTAATCGTTTAAAGTATTTTCAAATTCATGTTACTGCTACTGTTACTTATGGACTAAGTTGATGGCGGGAAAAAATGGTGAAGTGGGTGAGGACAATTTTACCCTTGTTTATGGAAAGAAAAATGTATTTTTGTATTTAATTAACGAAAAAATTGACGGAATATGGACGGAAGGACGTCCAGCGCAAAGAAAGGTTGAAATGAGGGCAAAAATGTCAAAAAATGAAAGGTAGGGACGTTTTCCACAATAGACTTAAAAGGTAGGGACTTTTTGTGCCAATTACCCTTTAATTAACGGAAAAACTGACGGAATATGGACGGAAGGACGTCCAGCGCAAAGAAAGGTTGAAATGAGGGCAAAAATGCCAAAAAATGAAAGGTAGGGACGTTTTCCATAATAGACTTGAAAGGTAAGGACGTTTTGTGTCAATTACCCTTAACCTATAAAGATGAGCACTTCCGTTATCAACTTTTCATTTTAATAGCACTAAAATTTTGACTTTAGTTAATCAACGAATATTTTGTTAAAAATGCAATTTTATATTTATCTTTGAATGTTACAGTAGAAAAAGAAATGAAAACAAGAAATTTAAAAAGCTGGAAAAGGAAAAATAAAATCATTTTACCCGTGCCTGTCAATCCAACCCTCCTTTCCAAACATTCATGACTCCTCTTATCTCATCTAGCACCCAAAAGTCACAAGTTATCTTAAGTATGGTGGGCAAGAGACTATTTTTTTGCTATGAAGATCAAATTGTACGTATGATATTGCTCTAGGGAAAATATATTTCGAAGTGAAGAAGTTTAATGGACAAGAGGGTCAAGGTGCTCGACGATATATATA
>NC_036239.1:321920-339311 GCF_002742605.1 Olea europaea var. sylvestris
TATATATATATATATATATATATATATATATATATATATATATATAATGATGATAGCATTGGAAGTAGCTTGTCTCCATAGTTTGATAATTGGTTGTCAAGATTGATCTCTGAGATAGAGTCGACCTTGAGTTTGCAGGTGGCTCGAGTTTGGTGACTTGATGATGTGTCAAGAGGTGACTTGGCCATCATGCATATTGAAGCAATCCATGAAATAAACGTCACCATAAAACTAATTCATGTAATGAGCTTATATACAATTTTAGTGGAACATTTGGCTTGTTTCTAGCGTAGTGACGGAAAAAAATATTTTTAGGTACTTTATACCAAATAAACTTGGGGACGGTGATGAAAAATCGGGTCAAATTAATTTAGTAAATTTTATGCCAGTTACTGAATATTGTTCAACGATTGAACTTGCGTAACAATTGGTAGCCCATAGAACCAAGACGAACCGAGAATCCCACAAGTGGTAATTAGCGGCAACTAGGGCTTGACCCATTTAGTATTTACTTGGGCCACTTGGGTGACCTATCCATATACAATATAAGTGGACTGCAGTCCATTGTAGTCTTATACAATACCATACTATGTTTTCTCTTCCTTGGCTCTTGGCTATACAATTCTTTGTGGTTTCTTCGTGCCTTTTCCTTGAGTTTTCTCTATGCTTATAGTCAACTTGTGTCGCTAGCTACCTGACCTTCGGTAGCCACTATTCGTACCCTATTTGCCACTTGCCATTTGGTCCCTTTGTGCTATCGATTTTGTCAGTTCTCTGTGAGCTTTTCGTGGAAATTTTCTTGGTGATTAGTTGGATTCTTCGGTCCAAATTGGTTGTGCAGTTACCTTGTTGCCTTGGGTTGGTTGATTTGAGCCCTGCAAATCCATCTTTGATTCCGAATATGGATTTCAAAGGGAAGAGTTATTCTTGCAATTTCCATTTAAAATAATTCGATTTCTAGTTTTGGTCACTGATGATTAATTTCGTATTTGATAATCTCTACTTATTAGGCATCATATTTAACAATACTCACAAGTCACAACTTATTCAAAAAGTAAAGGAGCAAAAATTATTTTTAGGGATTATTGCAGCAGAGGTTTCATTGTTTGTCATCCCAAGCCTTTTGAAACATTACGACAGAGACCCTTTTGAATGGTTTCCATCCACAATTCCTTTAGTTGACCAAAAAATTAACTTTGATCACATTTTTAATATCTTAAAAAGAGGTAAAAGAGTAGCTTTCTATTTATCAAATTAAACAATTGCATTTGTTAAAGTAAAAAATAAAACAAAAGAAATCAATCCTTTTCTACCCTTACGCTCACCCTCACCCTCACCCTTACCCTTACCCTCAGCAACCCGACTTCTTCCACCTTTATCTCAATCAACCATCGACCACTGCCATCTACCCGTCACAATTGCCAGCATATTACTAACTTGAATTGAAGGTATTAAGGTCGAATTTGATGACTGAGGCAATGTAGAACCCTCAATTGAATGACAAACCAAGCTGCCTTGCATATGAACTATCTAGATATGTTCATCCACTTAGTGCCCAAATTGCTAATGACCCATGGTTGGAATAGGTGCATCTTGATGAGAGGATGCCAAAACAGGTGGTCTGTGATCACGGGACTACCATAGTCGTTGAAAAATGAGTTTGTTGATCACGAGTTCGCTGTCTCGAAAAAACTATTGTAAATTTCTATTTTTTTGTTGTTTGTTGTTATGGAAACATGTATGGACGCGTTTCTTGATGAGCTTGAGCGACCTTGAAGTGCAGTGAATATGGGCGTTCATAGGTTTGGTCAAATTTGTAAGAAAATCGTGCGTGAGAGGCAATTTTTGGATAGAAGGTTCGATTTTGATGTGATTTAGGGCTATTGTTTGTGTGGGGATGTTAGTAGTTGATGATGAGGTGGTGGTGGTGCAAAAATTCAGAGGCCACACTGGTTAGAAGTTCGATTCCATGGTTGATAGCTGAGGGTTTACAATGGATGTGAAGGTGGAGGTGGAGGTAGAGGTGGGGGTGGAAGAGAATTGTTTTCTTTTGTTTTATTTTTTATTTTTTTATTTAACAATGTAATTATTTAATACGATAAATAAAAAGTTATTCCTTTGCCCATTTTCAAAATATTAAAAGTGTGGTTAAAGTTAAATTTTTGGTCAACTAACAGAATTGTAGATGGAAACCATCCAAAAGGACCTCCGTCACAACGTTTCGAAATGTTTGGAGTGACGGTTGCAACAAATTAAAGGTTTAGGAAAAGTCTGCTAATATTTTAAAGATTTGGGACCTCTGCTGCAAGTATCCCTTAGTTTTATCATTGTAGTGTATAATCAATAATAGTAAAATAGTAGGTGTACTAAGGGAAAAATGTCATCTGCATCTGCATGGAATGCATGGCACCAATTCCTTCTATTTAATTGAGTTCTATCCGTCCATAAGATTACCATTGTCCTATAAATACTCATTTTTATCCTCTATTTCTTAACAAATACACAAATCCCAATTCCTTTAAACGGTTTTCACCCTTTTGAGAACTTGTAAATGGCTACTTCCAAAGTTCTAGCCTCCTCAATTTTTCTCTCTCTGCTTGTTCTTCATCAATCCATTGATTTTCATCTAAAATTTCAATACTTTCCTTTTAAATTAATTTATCTAAAATTTCAACACTTCTCTCTCTCTCTCTCTCTCTCTCTCTATATATATATATATATATATACATATATATATGGAGTTTTGTATTTTCCTTTGTTATGGTTGTTGGGTTTTGATACCCAATAAATTTCGGATAATGATTTTAAACAGTTTTGATTATATTTATAGGCCTCGATCGACTCGAAAACAATTCGAGTCATTGGAAGCAATTTAATTAGTTAATGTTGCTCATGGCCCCTATAACTTTTGGATGATCCTTTAATATGCTGGCCCAATTGTCTCTGTATTGGCCCACTTGTTGGATAATATTGGCCCAAGTTATGGTAACCTAAATTGACCTATATATACGCACTTCGTACCATTGCAAAAGTGTGCCTACTCTGGGCTTTGAGAGAACAAACGTGCTGTTCTTTCGATGGTCTTTTTAATGTGCTGGCCCAATTGTCTTTCTGTCGGCCCATTTGTTGGATAATATTGGCCCAACTCATGGTAACCTAAGTTGACCTATATATATCCATTTCATACCATTGCAAACGTGTATCTGCTTTGTGCTTTGAGATAACAAACGTGCTGCTTCATGCCTTCCTCTTCTTTGAGCCTTTCCCTCCATTGTTCTCTTTCCCTTTTTGGCTTTGCAAAAACTACCAAACTTGTGTTTCTTGTGGGTACAATAGAAGTGGCAACCAAAGTGATGTAAGTAGCTATGGGTTGAAGCCATTTATTGATTGTGGTTTGATAATGGTAAGTTGAAAATGAGCCTAGATTCCATAAATCAAAGATCAGTTTCGCTACATTTGGTATTAGAGCATAGTTAGTGTGGATTTTCAACCAAAAATTGATTTGAAAATGCATTGAAAATCCAGCAAAAAATGAAATAAAAATTGCCCAATTTTTTTAAAATTCTGTTCGAAGGCATGGCTAAGGTGGCGCGCACGGTGGCCGATGACGACGGGTGGAGGTTACTCGTAGAACATCGGTGAGGCGAGTAGCGGCGCGTCAAGAGATTTCAGGCCGTGGTTCCGAAAGACAGTTTCTTCCCAACGACGAGATGCTTCAATGTTGTTAGATTTCGGTTTCGGGTGATACGGTGAAAATTGGACAATTTTACACTTTGACATTTGGGTATCAAGCACCATTTTGTGTTGACACAATTGCTAAAAGCTTTAGGGCAAATAGTGGTTGCCCTAAAGTGATAAATTTGCTTTTCTCGATATTTTACGGACTCAGATTGGTTCGCTTTGGTAAATTGGTTTATTACAATTTAAATTTCAGTATTGACACGTCACCGTATGGGGGTGACATTAAGATTCGAGTTATCGTGTAAGTAACGGTGGTTTGTGCTAGAAATTTAGGAATTACTTTGAAGTCTAACTGCAAGATAATAATTGCTTCTATGTTTAATTGCTTACATTACGTGAGAATTTGAATTTTTTGTTGAGATACCTTTTTGTTGCATTGATTATTCTGTCAGAACACCTAAACTCGACACATTTGAACATTCTCTTGATTTAAGATCGCGAATATTATGAAATCCTAAAAATTTAAAACATTGTAACTGTGACCTTAGGATTACTTTTTGTGACATATTTGTGCACTTTAATCATTCCGTCGTTGAAAAATGTTTTCACACTTTGAAGTTGAAATTTTCGATGGGAAATGAGATTTTTCAATTTGGTAACAAAAGATGAAGGGGATTTTGGTTTAACAAAAAGTTTTGAAAGTCATAGACAACAAATTTTCTACAAATTTGACAAAAGCACAAAAAGAAAAATACAATGAACTTACTTATACTTCAGTTATTTTACACATATTTGATGCTGATTTGAGAAAAGTTAGAAAACTTGATTATACAAAAGAACTTTGACAAAAGTTGGAGGACTTATATTTGCTTAAGTTTACTCCTAATAAGTTGTACTTGTTTGAAAGATTTTTCAATTTTAAAATGGATCATTCAAATGATCTTAATAACAATTCGAATGTTTACAACAAACTTGTTCAAGATATTATTAACTGTGATGAAAATGTGTTTGAAATGTATAAAGCATTTATTTTGCTTAATTCAATGTCTGATTCACATAGAGAGGTTAAAAATGTAATTAACTTAACACCTGAGATTGTTATAAATTTCGTTAAAGAGTAAGGAGATGGAGATTAAGACGAAAAAAGAGGATAAGAGGAATTGTGAGTTACATATGATAAGGAGTAGAATGAAGTTTAAGCAAATGAATTTGGGTAGAGTTTAAGACAGTAGTGATTCGAGTGATGAAAAGACGGGACAAGTCTAATGATAGATGGTATTATAGTTGTGGTAAGACTGAACATCTTATTAGGGAACGATTTGATTATTTTGTGTAATTATTTGCATGCATAGTGCGTTGGAATATATTAGCAGTAAATGTGTTGTGTATCTATTGGTGAGGTGGAGTATAGATATCTAGGGGTATATTGGTGGTTTTGTACTAAGAATGTGGAGTGTGATATTTGGATTATAAGTAGAGAGGTGATTTAATGTTGGAATTCTTTATCTGTATGAAGTGTGAGAGAGGTGCTTCTATTATTTCAGTTAGGTGGAGACCCATTATTCACTTAGATTGGGAGAAGTGATAACGTGATAGAGGATTATCTCAAGAACTTAAGATCTATTGTAATTTATCAATTAAATATGAGTTTAACGATCTATCTAGTGAGCATGGCATGCAATGAGAGAAAATATGTGTTTTCAAGATATGAGCAACACGGATGAGATAGGATAAGAGTGGTGAAATTTTTTTTTTCATGGGGTCATTTATGCGTTTGTTGTATGTGTTAGCCGCATGTTGATTAAATTGGTATTAATCTGTTGTTTCGTGTGAACGTATTTTTTGAAAAGATCTGTGGGTTATCCTACTTTATATCTTCATCGGATGATTATTTGCTCTTAATTGTTCACTGTGATTATTTGTTTATACTTGTGTATTGTTTATGACTTTAATCCTAGTGGGTATGTAGAATAGATATTGTATGTGTTTCAGATACAAAACCGAAGGTAAGGTCTGTGATTCCAATTTTATTGGTTACCTCGATTATGCAAGTACTAACTGTGTATTTTGATTGCTTGTAGGTTTAATGGGTATCAAGGTGGAGATTTGTTGGGTTTTGATACCCAAGAAATTCCCGAGCAATGATGTTAAACAATTTGGATTATATTTCATAGTTTTTGGCTGATAAGTGAAATAACTATCAATACAATCAACTTATAGGCTCAACCCGATAACAACTCAGGTCATTGGAAGCAGCTTAATCAGTTAATATTGCTTATGGCCACTATATCTTTTGGGTGGTCCTTTTAATGTGTTGGTCCATTTGTTGGCCCAAATCATAGTAACCTAAATTGACCTATATATACCCACTTCATGCCATCGCAAATGTGTGTGTTCTTTGTGCTTTGAGAGAACAAACATTGCTGCTTCCTATCTTCCTCTACTTCGAGCCTTTGCCTCCATTGTTTTCTCTTTGCCTTTATGGCTTTGCAAACACCACAATACTTTGTGTTCCTTTTGCGTAATTGAAGTGGCAACCAAATGATAGAAGTAGTTGTGGGTTGGAGCCATTGATTGATTGTGCTTTGATGTCAGTAAGTTGAAACTCAGCCCGGATTCGACAAATCGAAGATCAATTCCGCTACAACGGTTGTGTTACCTTGTCTTTGTACCCACTATTTTTTATAAAGGTGAACATTAAATATAACATACAAAATTTAATTGTTTTTTCCCTTTCCTATTATCCAATTACTATGACAGAGACGGCAATTACAGAGAGAAACTTCAGTGGAGCGGTCGCACTACCATCAAGGTGCGCCACCTCGGTGGCACCTCGGCATTGGGCAGGTGTACCACGTAGATTTTGTGCCCGCCCCACTGAAGATTTAGTCACAATTACAAGAATACTTCAGATAGATTGTCATACTATAGAATTATCCGATGAAACATTTTATAGTATCAAGATTATTAAACTTCGAGAACATTTCGTTAGTTTTTAGTGCCCGATTCACCGTCTATGTACCCTTTACGCCACATCGTTACTGCTGCTGGCATGGAGTTAGCCGGTGCTTCATCAGTTCTCGTAATACAGCAACTTGCTACTTGTTTTAGTTATCTAGGTAGTCTGAAAGGCTGAAACAATTTAACAGCAGAACTGAAAATGGAAAACCAAGAGTAAATTTTTGAATAGGTCCTTTAAGTGCAGGGCTGATTCATAGGCTCCACATTGGAGCTTCAAAAATTTGAACATAAAAACTCGACTTCTCTCAAGAAATATTCTTCATATCTTCTACAAATAGAAATTAAAGGATTGCATATATACATTTACACATGATTCTGTTCAAGCAATCACTAGTTTCAAAAAAATTATATTATTTCTGAAATTAGAAACTGACCGCAATTAGATGGATGACCAAAAAAGCATCAAAATCCAACAAATGTCCTGTATGTCAAATAGACTGCAATTAGATGAAGAAGAAATTGGCTATGTAAAGCATGGCTGTCATTTGGTAGCATGGGGAAGGTGTCTGGTAGTGGCATTTGGCAAATTTCACCATTGAAATATATCGTTCTTGGAAAAGCCCATCCACTGTTCAGTGTAAATGATTCTGAATCTTTTCGCAAAAGTATTTCTGAAGTCACAGAACCCAATTGATCTTTATCAGCTTGCAAAATTTCAGTGTTGTAGAAGGGCTTCCCCCAGAAAAGGGCAACTTCTTCTGCAAAACAAAACGATATACATTAAAAAATTCAGTATTCGACAATGTTTGATCATTGTTGTCCAGTTGAGAGTGCACGACATTTATTTTCCTCCTGTTTTATCGTTTAACATATTTCCACCCTTTGAAACTTTATAGATTAATGAACAAGATCTCTTCTCACCAAACATAACATTAAGGGTGTGTTTGATAGCACACCCTTTTCCATGGAAAAAGGAAAATCAATGCTATTTTCCAACTTTTGTAATGTTTGGTAGGTGAAATTTTCCATGAAAAATGAATTTCACCTTTCTTGGCCATATTAGCATTTTCCATCATTACTGTAGCATTAAAATTTTTTTTTTTGGCAATGGAAATAAATTCTAAAAATTATTGTAAAAAAATATTTCCCTTTAACTGAAAAATTTCATGTAAAACAAAGTCAAACGAACACCAAAAGATAGATGATTTTCTTATATAAATAAAGTCAAACGAATATAAAAAAATATTTTTATTTTAACATTTTCCACGTGAAAAATTATACCAATCAAATATAATAATTTACAATTTTCAGGAAAACAATTTTTAGACAATTCAATTCCCTCAAATTCGTTTTCAATTCAATTCAATTTTATCTTGCAATCAAATGGACCTTAAGTGTATTGTTCAACATGACGTGCCATCTTTTTAGTCCTTTGTTTTATCCTTTTTAACACATGGACCATGTCAAGTTAGTTATTTTGCCATACGGATTTTCGAAGTAACTTTCTTTATACTAGCAAGCAAATGTGCTCATGTTGACCATTTGAAACTCCATATATAAGTTTCTCAAGGATTAGGGTACCTGGGACACCAATAACCGGAAGCATTGTGCTGTCGAAGCTATATACAGAGGCGGGCCGTCCGAAGCCAGGATGTTGAACCAAAATGTTCCAATCTGAGTAATTTTTCCTGTAGTTGTAATTCGAGACTGTCAGTTTTACTCTCCAATGATCCATGTAATTGTTCTTAATATGCCAGTGAATTCGAAGTGGACACATATGGTCAGTGCATCGAACTATATCAACATCTGGAAAATCTGACGGAATTGAACCATCTCTGTTCAAGATATACGAATACACGTAAACAGTTATGTCTTGTTGAGCCACCTCTGTAAAAGCTTAAACGGTTAAAGATGGAACACATTTATTTATTTAAATTTTGGTTTTTGATGCAGAATAACAAACCTAATACATGATTTTGGGAGCCGATCAGAAACGTTACATCCACAGCTGCAGGAAGGACACGATGTGACTTTAGGATTGTAAAATGATGAGAGTGAAACACAGCAAACTGGCGTTTTGTTAGCCAAATAACTTGAATATGTGCATGTCGATTTCCACGTCCCTGAAAATGAAAAAAATAAAAAAATCCTTAATTGATGTTGTTAGACTGGTCCTAATCCCAGGTTCAAGAACCTAGTATTATCCTTGTCTAAAACTAGATAAATATATTATTCAGTTGGACAGAGTTAATTTTCGACAATTTTCGACAACAAAGTACTCACTTAAAACTTGCTCTTCTCTTCTTCCCCCGATAACTGAAGAAACTGTAGGAATCGTGTCCATCAGCTGGTCACAAGTATAACCGGGTCCTGGGGCCATTAGAGAAAGATTTAGAGGCTTGTACCCGGGAGTGTTCTGTTCCAAATTTCCAACTGTAACCTCAAAGGATGTGTTGGACAGGGAAGGATGGGCAGCATAGGCAGCAAGGATCCCACCGTGGCAGCAACTGTTTGATCTGTTTTGTGGCAATGCGTCTGGCATCAGATCAGCTATTACAGGATCTTTCTTACAAGAATGTGGTACTTGGTCTTTGAAGGATGAACAATTTCCTTGTTGGATGGCAAAAGCACCAGACATTGACCAAATGACCTCATTTCGGGTCCACGCCCAACCAAGTTTCCAACCTGGTTTCTCTATATGGCGATACTGATAGTAATTTTGAATTGTTACTCTTGCCTACAAGAACAAATCATATTAATGGATGTGAATTTCATTACATGCATGACGCGATTGTGTTATAGAATTTTTAAGTATGAAAAGATTTGTAAGTGCGTATATAGAAATATAAACCAGCAAAATTTGAGGTCGATTTCTAGAATCACTACTAATCCAAAACCAGATTGCTTACAAGATCAACAACTTCTTTATTAAGGGCATGGTTTCTCCACGGTACTAAACAAGAATGGATAATATAACGACGGGATGTTACTCTTTTCTTTCTTAACATGATACTTAAAAGTTAAAAACGGAATGTCAGTTGTACTACTAACCACATAGCCATCAGGAGCATACTTGAGGATGTCAAAAGTAACGGTAATATTCCCATTTGGATCCAAAGGGTCATAGCAATCTGCAACCCAAGAAGGCAACTAGCTTCAATATCTAAGAAAACTCTTAAATAACAGAATAAAGCAGATTAGGAAAATTATGATGCCTGAAAATCTGCAAGTCCCAATTAACAACAGCAATATCAGTAGATAACGCCACCGGGGAGAAGTGATTGACTCCATGTTTTTTGGTATGAAGCAACTCAAAACAGACAGAAGCTGTTATAGTCGAAGAGTTGGATAACATTTTGATTAACTATTAGTGTAGACAAAAAGAAAGATACAAACCTATACAGAGAAATCCAGCTAGCTCATTCTTCTACAGGAAGCTGGAAACAAAGAATAAGCATAGGAAACATCCTTAAAATTAGCAACACATCATAATACAATATTATTTTATGACCAATATAAATCAGCAATAAACATAAACAAATATAGTCGCCCCTATATTCCTTTATCTATGGAAAGATACATGAATTCCTAGGCGGAATAAGCATTATTGAAATTTCGTGCAACATATAATTAATCTGTTTATTTTACAAGTAAAAGTACTATTTTGTGTCCAGGAATAATTTCCAATATCCGGACAAGAAAGCCTATCCTCTTTATGTTTCTTGTTTCTTGATTGCCAAGCTCTAGAAATTCTCAGGTATAATGCCACATGAACAAAAATTGGCTCATTGAAAAGTAAAACCAAATTTAAATAGAATATAAAAAATCTTAAGCAATTATAATCAAATTCTAATAAACAACTGCAAAAAGTGCAAGAAAATATGTGAACGAAGAAGCCAAAAACTAAAAGCCACAGGTTCCGTGCAACGAAAAGAAGAAAATACGTATAAAAAGTGGCTCTTTTAAACTTTTATCAAATTATCTATCAACCCATGAAAAAGATTCAACAAAAAACAGAAACAAATTCACTATCTGTTTTACGTCAAGCAATACGTGGAGTAACTCCCAATATAGCAGTAAAAGCAAGACGTGCAGGTAGATCAACTCATCAAGTTCCCATTGAAATAGGATTCATACAAGGAAAAGTACTTGTCATTCGTTGGTTATTAGCGGCATCCCGAAAACGTCCGGGTCGAAATATGGTTTTCAAATTAAGTTCACGGTGTGACTTTTAGTACGTTCAAGATTCGAGGGACAGTTTCCAAAATTTTTATCTCCAAACATAAAAGCTTATCCAATTTTAGTTTCTTGAATCCCAAGATTTAGAAATTCTCAAGTATAATGCTAAATACAATTAAAATAGCTCATTATAAGAATAGAACCAAATATGGAGAGTATGTCAAAGTTTAATCAAGATCTTCCTAAATTAAGTAGAAGGATTAAAAATGAAAAATCCTTTGGATTGAATTTTATTATGCATCTAGTAGAAGGTATAGGGACTCACATATTAAACAAATTGCAATCACACAGTCTACTGCTGAGTTGTTGTTTCAAGCCATTGCAAAGAGTATTCTCACTAATAAGGCACAAATTAGATGAGTTTGTATAGAAACTTTGAATCATTTTTGGGCTTCTCTGGGAGTTTGGATGAAAATATGGTGGGATTAGTGCATGTTTGTCTAAGCTTAAACAATTTAGTTATTAGTAATCAATTTTTTTGAAAAATGAATATTAGCTTAAATTGAATATAGTCTTTAACTTTATTCAAGTTACAATTTGTTTTAAAAATAAATTTTACCTCTAAAATGAATAATCTTTTTCTTTAGTGAAATTTGGAATTAATATTTATTTCCATGCAAAATCGTTTTCATTTTTCACTTATAAGTGACAAAAAGAGTTGTTTACATCACATTGAGATCAAACTGCGAAATTAAGAAGTTATATGTTATAAGTTGTGTTTAATTATATACCACTCTAAATGCCAAACACGCCTCCTTTATAATTTATTCAACTCATTTTTCAACTACTGATGAATTTCTACAACCATAAAAGTCAATTTGCATGTCAAATCATTTCCAGACATTGATTAATGGTTATTACTCCACCTCCATCTAAATCTAAATCGGATGACGTTGACTTTTCCATCAACTATAGATACAAAATTGATGGACAAAAGCTGTAGAAGACACAAAAGATATATTTAGCCCCGTTTGTTTCTCATTTTTGGAAGAATGAAAATGAAAAATATTATCGTTACGGACCCCACACAAGAGATAGAAATTCAAATTCGTTGACTTGATGTGATGGATAATGGTCATATTTTTCATTTTAATGAGAAAATAATGGGAACCAAACAGAGGCTTATTATTTATCAAAAATTTCTATATAGATTGAAAATTTTGAAAATTTTGCAGGACATCGGACGCCATTCGCCATCCCTTCACTTCTAGTTACTAGTCAAACATACAAGAATAATCTATCGAGGACAATAATGTCAAATAATAATGATAAATAAATAAATAAACAAAATGGGAACACATAAATCATCATTTAAGATTGATAGGCGATTGCTAAAAACACATTGATATAAAAATATAGTGAAATACGAGTCGGATAAGTAGAGGCCAAACCATGTTCCGTCTAAAGGAAAATAAAAAATCCTTCAATGAAAAGCATATTTCAAAGTCTTGTAACAAGCAGCAAATCAAAGAGGTATTAGATTAAGCCTCTCAAACATCCTATCTAGAAAAAAAAGAAAGAAAGAAATTCAAAATTATTTTGCCGGTTATTTATTAAGCCTGAAAATTCAGTTGATACACAAGGACTTTAATTATTAGACCAACCATTTAAATATTTAAAAGATGATAAGAACTACTCGCCATAAACACCCACCCCACTCCACCCCTACCCACACACATAACGTGGTCATTTATTGGAAATGAATAGCCGGCCTTTGTTTCTGCTGTTACAGGATAAGCGAATTTGATGTAGGCCATTTCATATATGTGAGTATCCACAAATTCAACTCCGCATTGAATCCATGGACAACTTTGCTACAGCCTTTCTTTACGGAAGAGGTTAGTTTGACTTGGGCAACTTAAATGGGCCTGTCATCGAGAACAAATGGTCTGACACGATATGAAACTTAGCACTCACCGCTATCGGTGATCCCTACTTGCAGAAAATGGCCTATATATGTCTAATGAGAGCTTCAAGAATACTTTTTAACTTATTAAGAGTCCTGTGATTATATAAAGTTTATGAGTTACAAACTAAGCAATATCAATTTTATAAATAGAGAAATTACCAATTTTCTTATCGGATTCAAAACTGAAGGAACGATAGGCACTTAGGACGATAAACATCCACCTCATAAGGGACAGTAGGAAAAAGGGAAAAGGGAGCTGGGCAGGGCGTGTATGTTTTATGTAAATTTTCTAATTTATGATCAATCTATAATTACGGCAAACCAACACTAGAGAAAAGTTCATATTGTTTTCATTCCAACTACATTCATAAAGAGCATTAAAAGTAAAGGATAATATAAACTAATAATCAATTAAACCACTTGGAAAAGTTTCTTGTAAGGGCAGTTAGAAGGCATGAGATGATGGTCAAGTCTTTCAGCCATAAATAATAAACTGATACTCCATCATTGTAGGTTATTTTAATTATTTAGGTGAGATATTTCAGTATTGCTTCCATATATAGAGTAGCATACACAAGGCAAGATCAGCCTTGAAAAACAAGAAAAATCAATCAAAAAAGGTGTTTTTAAAGTTTTTTTCAAGACATGGCTGCTAATATTTGGAATGTACATGGAGTAGATGATGAAGAAAGTCAAACCAGTTTGAGCAAAATTCAGCCTGTCCCCTCTACACCAGTGCAAGTTCTTTTTTTCTTAAATCTCAAGTTCAATATCTTCAGTTTCTTGTCCTTTTATCCTGAAAAAATTTGAGGGTATTTCTTAGTTTCTTACATTTTGTTTGGCAGGACACAACAATTGACAGCTGATCTCGATAAGAAGAAGCAAACTCCTCTTACCTCGAGTCAAATGCTTGGTTTGAACGAGCTTTTCTCCCTAGACGTTAGTACATATCCCGATATGTACTTGCAAATTTTAGTTTCTTCTTCCTTTTAATTACTGTATAGTCTTATAAATAAGACTGTCCTATATAATCCAAGTAACTTAAGTTTTCTTGATAACTGAAGGTTTGGAGGGCATCGGTGGGAGAGCTTATTGGATCAGCAGTTCTAGTATTCATGATTGACACTATTGTGATCTCAACCTTTGAGACTGATATCAAAATGCCAAACCTCATAATCTCAATTCTCATTGCCATTGTCGTTGCAATTCTCCTCCTCGCTGTACATCCTGTTTCCGGTGGCCACATCAACCCCGTTATCTCCTTTTCGGCTGGGCTAGTGGGCCTTATCTCCATGTCACGCGCTATAGTTTACATCCTAGCCCAATGCATTGGTGCAATACTTGGTGCACTGGCCCTCAAAGCCGTAGTGAGCAGCACCATTGAACAAAACTTTTCACTTGGAGGTTGCACTCTAACAGTGATTGCACCTGGACCCAATGGACCCATAACCCTTGGCCTTGAGACGGCACAAGCCTTTTGGCTCGAGATTTTCTGCACCTTTGTTTTCCTTTTTGCTTCAATTTGGATGGCATATGATCATCGCCAAGCAAAGAATTTAGGCCTTGTTCTTGTTTTTTCAATTATAGGACTTGTGCTAGGCCTCTTAGTGTTTATTTCCACCACTGTCACTGCCAAAAAGGGCTATGCCGGGGCAGGAATGAACCCTGCTAGGTGCCTTGGGGCTGCAATTGTTAGAGGTGGCCACCTCTGGGATGGCCACTGGGTGTTTTGGGCCGGGCCTGCTATTGCTTGTGTTGCCTTCTATTTATACACAAAGATAATTCCACGGCAGCACCATCATGCAAAGGGCTATGGACATGATTTCTTCGATACTGTGAAGGCTATGCTTGGATTTGTTGATCACTGATGCAATCAAGTTGCTGCAAAATGGAAACTAGTGTGACTTTTTGTTTCTAAACTTGTCCGTTGATAAGTTGTGAAGAATGTAATCTATGTTTTATTATGAATGCTATGCTCGAATATAAACAGTTTACTAATTATATTGTTACCAGTATACCATGCTTCTTCCATAGAGATCAGAAATGAAATGCAGCCCAGATATTCTGATAAATTAGGACATTCCTTACCAAAAGACATCTAAATAGATAAATTCTTTGAGACCAGAGTTTTATTACAATTACTTGCCATCCATTCAAAAATTAAGCAAAAGGACAAACCATGATTGACTTATTAGTAGATCACCCTTTAAAATCTCATCGTGTGTCGATGATTGTCTGTATCAAACAATCCACGATTGACTCGTTTGATTAAGCAAAAGGATTCATGTTATTGATTTCAATGCTCTTAAGAATAATGCTTAGTGTGTTGTCGTCACTGTACCAAACGAGGACTAAACCCTTATGTAGATGAGTCATATCGTTGGAGGCTATCAAGAAAATTTACGTGACTTGGTATATTTCGGCTACCATAATTAAAAATATTACTATAACCTTCACTATCATATACTCCTTCCGTCCTATTAAGATAGTTCTATTTTTCTTTTTGTTGGTTTCAAATTATAGCTATGTTTCTTATTTGAGAGTGTAGTTAATATGTTAGTATATTACATACATAATTTAATTAACTTGACTATTGATTGTATTAATATAAGGGTATGTAGAAAAAATGATAGTAAAATTTATTATTTCAACTATATTAATTAATTTTTCTTAATCTGTGAGAAAAAAAAAATATGACTATCTTTATGGGGCATGGGGAGTAGTTTATTTTTCTACTAACAGTTATATTTTCCTATATATATATATATATTATTTATTTATTTATATTTATAAACAACCTGGATTTAAATATGGTATTGCAATTTTGAGAAAAATTTACTCGAGTGACACAAAGTGTCAGCTCTTCTACCTCTTTAATTTAATTTAATTTTTTATTTTTTAATACTGCGTTTTGAAGTAGTAAGAAAACCAGTGTCGTGTTCAATGTTTTCCAATGTGATTTACGACTCACAATAAATTCCAGAATTATACAAAACAAGAAGGGATCAAAAATCGAAAATTCTCCAAACCATTTGTAAATTCAATTCAATAAAAGTCAACCCTAAGTTGTTCTAATAACTAGAATTTAGAGAAAACAACGTAATAATCCCAGGAGCAGTTGATTGATAACAGGTTCTAAGTCGGTTTATTTGAAGGTACCATAATTAAAAAGTCACGATCATCTTCATAAGCTGTTATAGGAATTTTTTCAGATAATAAATGCACTAAGAAATAAGCGAATAAACAAATAATTTTTTTTTATAAACAACTAGGATTTACATATGATATAATACCGTCTAGAAAACCACGAAAGAATTATGCTTGAGTGGCACAAATGTGAGCTAGATCTTCTACCTCTTTGTTTTATCTCCTCAAACCACGAAAGATTATGGGAAAGAGAGGGGAAAATTATTTATTTATTTATTTCGGATAGATGACTTCAAATTTGTATCGCGAAATTAAAGATGAAGTTGGGAAGTGAGAAGAATAAAGACATCTTCATTGCATGGAATTGTTAGGCCTCCCCTTATTGGATGATCAAATCCGAACTCTTCCTCCACTTGATGCAACAAATCTTGAAATGAAGGACGATTTAGATACGATATGGGAATCACGAAGCGTTTCTTCTTAATTTCTCCCACGTAGACTGCAATATAGCCCTTTGGAACATCTGAAAATTGATGATTTCTACTAAGAAGAGACAGCAGTTTGTGAATTTGCTTTGAATTGGGAATCATGGAGTGGAAACGAAGACCCATTACTCCTATTCGTTTTGCACTTTGATGAAAATACTTAATATGTTTATTGAGAAATTAAGTTGCTTTGGAAGGGCGTGTATCTTCTGTATTTATATCGTAATAAAATTATGTTCATTTTTTTTAATATTCTACAGGAGTAGCGGTGAATAAAATAAGGAATATAATAAATATTTTATCTTTGTATAATAACAATTATTCAGCAACAAATTCATACACGCGTTTATTGAGGTGGTATTCACACCTAGCGTCCAAGTGCTTATGCTGCGGTTTAGATCAATTTATGTATATGCAAATTTTAACGGTTGACAACTTTTGATTTTGTTGAGTTTTTGATACCTAATAAATTTCGAGTTATGATGTTAACTTGAATTAATATTATTTTATAAGCATAGACCGATGAATGAAATAAGTCCAACAATCAAACCTATGAGTTATATCCGACCCAATTATATTTCCTCTTGAATGGCTTGAATCTTGGCCCGTCTACCTCTTTAAAGGTCCAACTTAAAGCCTAACCCTAGAGTATATATATGACTATAACTTTAGCCACTTTTTTTGTGATGTTTTGTGTAGTTTTGAGAGAAAAATTAAGGAATCCCGGCTGCCCCTTTGTGTGTGATAAAAGGCCTCTAAAAGTGTTCAAAACGATTGTTTAATGTGTGCAATTGGTGATTCCTTCATAATATATTTTTGTGGTGTCTTCTCCTAATCTTTGTGGCCACAAGTCATAATCTTTTCTTATCCTATATGGGTAAGATTGAATAGCAACCAAAGTGAATTAATTGATTGTGGTTTGGAGCCGATTAGACTGGTTGTTGGTTGAAAAATGTGTGTTGGATTGAG
>NC_036239.1:340745-393724 GCF_002742605.1 Olea europaea var. sylvestris
TTCTTTTTCAACATTTTGTAGTATTAATTAATGACTTGATAAAAAAGATACTTTAGGTGCACAAAGGTAATGTAAAATTTTACGGGAATTATCTTAATAATAGTTGTTGCACTAGCACGAACAACTTCATCACCAGTCTAAACTTGATCTGTTCCATATTTCGTCCGCAAGGCTTATTAGTTTGTAATCATATTCAATCGTTGTGGAAGTGTATAGCGCAAGTGTATAAATTGCGTTCAAGTAATAAAGTAGACTTTTCGAATCCGATTTGTCGATCACTCAAGGAATGTTTACTCTCAATTACACAACTTTAATTAATTTAATTCTAACAATAAAAAGAAATATACAATTAAAATTATTATTTGAAATAAGGAAAATTAACTAAAAATCTACAAAATAGGAAAATATAAACCCTTGGAAATTTTGGAGAAAAATGTGGTTGGAATTTATGGTTTGCTTAATCGTCACCTAATTAAATTATCCACGAGCCAATTAACAAATTACTCAATTTACGATGTTAGTCCCGATTTTCCAATTTTAGTTAGTTATCTCCCTTGAGCAAAATTAACCATAATTAATTGGTTTAACCTATTATATTTCTATATCGATTAAAACCAAATAATCGTATTAAATCTGTATGAAAATAGCTTATTAGGTCACTTAGGATTAGAGGTACATCTATATTCCTTAAACAAATCCTGAATTGATACTATTAGTTTAAAATGTACAGTATTCTCTCGAACAATGTACAAATCACTAAATATAATCATTTATTGACCACATAAATGAAAATCCAACAAGTATAATAGTAGATACACATGGAAGTAAGCATTTTAATATTAAATAACAAACATTGAAATTAATTAAAGCAAGATTAAACTTGAACCATAAATCCTAACTCAATTAATTAGCTCATGTTAAACAATTCATAAAAAGGAGAATATTTATAGCGATACATTACAAGTTTGACAAAAATAATGGAGAAAAACACAAGATTATAGATAAAACTCTTTTTTGAAACTTGGTCTTGACTTTCCCCAAATATTTCTCCCACCTTCCTTAATGTATTCTCCTTGTACTCTTGATTTTATCCCCAAAATACCAAGAAAAATGAAAGAGAAAATGAAGAAAAGAAGATGAAAGGTAAAAGAAAGAAAAGAAAAAAAGGGGAAAAATTGCAACAATGATTCCAAACCTTTGAATTTTTTTACAAACTTTTCCTTCACCTTCAATTTGTAACACTAATGATACCAAACCTTTGAAATATTAGTACCTAGGGTCTAAATGGATGGATTCCATGCATTTGACCATTAGTTGACCAAAAAATGTGTTTTGATTGATTCTAAATAGCGTAAAATGGTAAATTTGTAGTTATTCAACATAAAACATTTAAAACAAATTAAAAACAAAAAAGGTAAATGAAAAAGGAACTGTTCATCTTCTCAAATGTATCCCACCTTACCCAACCTACTAAATCAAAACCAAATCATGGAGCAATTTCGCGAAACTGAAGCATGGAGCAAATGAGGAAAACGATGACAACCTTTTTTAAAGGACGATTTTCTAATGTATTGTCTTTATTTGAAATGGATATTGATATAGCAAAAAACTATCCAACTCGAGGACCGCATTCTCGAGGTTGAATACTGGCCATTTCATAGGAAGTTTACTTGACCTCCTAGGGTATGTGTCCTCTGGCTTGTGTCCTTAAACTTTTTGGGGTAAACCAAATAGGCCTCGTAATCCTATGTCTTCGGATATGAAAATCCTCCCTCGGTTCTAGGTCTCATTGGGTATATGTTTTGACCTTGTTTCCAACAAACCTAACCCATTAGGACTCTTCTATATGGTAAGGCATATCCAACTTCGATGAAGTTTAGTCAAACCATATCTCCTTTATCATATCATGATGGGACTCAACCATTAGAGTTCCCTCTCCATTCAAACACCAATTGTTTAATATCTATCAAATTGCAATTTCCGGATATGGTAAGACCTCTAAATATCCTATAACTCCTTAAATTGGATAAAGGTGTTCAATTAGTTCAATCTTACTAGGCGTGTACTATCTACCTTTATAAATACAAAGCATTATTCAGGTAGCTTTTACATCTAATCCTACGAGGTCATACCTGTCATTGCATTTTTTTAGGTACAGGAGATTTCGTTCGTGTGATTCTTTTGTTCTCAAGCTCGAGAATCAATGACGCAAAATTTTGGTAGCATCATTGGCACTATCTGTGGGAATCGTTGCCAAAAGCCATGGTTAATACAGGTTTTGGCCTTTCTCCAGCAAGCTCATCCGTTCCAAATTATCCTCATGCTGAAGATCTTCTAGCTCCTTAAGAAGAATAAGCAAGAATAATAATATCCCAACTAGCAGTTGTTACCATTAGAGCTTTCAAGGAGCTCCACCAACAAGTTATCAAGCTAACTCAGTTGCTAAGTCAAAGCAATTCGCATCCGAAACTACCACTGTCATTGGCACCATCGGAGGTTTTACGACCGTTGCTTGAGCTCAGGTCTATGCCTTGCCCATGATATTGGTAGAACCGAAAACTCGGGATCAGCGGTTCCATCATACTCCTTTATGTGAGGTATTTGAATCTGTTAGGTAAGGGTTAGGACTGTATATCAGATCAGAGTTCCCCCTTCATTCAAACACCAATTGCTTAATATCTATCAAATTGCAATTTCCAAACACGGTAAGACTTCCAAACATCTTATAACTCCTCAAATCAGATAGAGGTGTTCAACTAGTCTAATCCTACTAGGAGCGTACTACCCACCTTTATAAATATAAACATTGGATCATTATTCAGGTACGCTTTTATAATCAATTTATAGCCTTATGCTTATATTTTCCACTCTTGCTAACTTGAGTAACGGAGGGGTGATGAGGTCACACATTGTTGCCTTTGTTTCAGATACCGAAGATTCTGTTCGTGTGCTTTTTTTGTCCTCAAAATTTGGAATCAACAGGTGCAAAATTTTAGTAGCATAAGGTATTAATAGCAATGAAAAATTGGAGGATATATTCTAATCTTTGTCCATCACTTTTCTATTCATAGTACTGAAAATCCCTAATCCTTGACTAATTTATTGTTGCTCCTGCATGCAATTTTTTGTTGATGTTGCTCCTAAGACTGTTGAAAATTTTCGCACACTTTGTTACAAGTTTGTAATAATATTTTCACATTTTCGAAACACAATAATGAAGTGCCTGTGGAATCCAGCGGTGGCGATGAGTGGTGGTGGATGTGGAAGAAGGTGACGACAGAGTTGATTTGTTTTGATTTAGTAGCTAGGTTGGGGGATGGAGTTTAGGGTTTAGAGTTGGAGTGAAGTGGAGTGCGTTGGGGTGAGGAAGATAAAAAATTCAATTTTTGTTTTTTTACTTTGTTTTTTGTTTTAAATATTTTATGTGGAATAATGACAAATATACCATTTTACCCTCTTTATATTTGGTCAAAATGCATTTTCTTGGTCAACTAATAATCAAATCCATCCATTCCCTGGGTACTAATTTTTCAAAGGTTTCGGACCATTAGTGATACAAATTGAAGGTTAGAGGTAAAATTTGCAAAAAATTCAAAGGTATGGGACCGGTGTTGCAATTTTCCCAAAAAATTGAAAGTAGAAAAATTTTCAAGTGACTGCCCTTTTTCTAGTATAAAACCTAAGAAATGTCAAGAATTTGCAGTCATGGTTCCCGAAATAACAAAATGCATTTAAATTGGTCCCAACATTTTTAAGGTGGCGCCTAGGCCCCACTTCTATGCTTCATCTCGCCCTTTTTTTTTTTTGGGGTTATGATTCACGAACAGTACAGAGGCTCACATAGGCCTCTACCAGGACAGACACAAGAGGTGGGGCCCACGTGATTTTTTTTAATGCAAGTTGGACGTATCGACCTGCCCTCTACAATGAGGGGCCTATAAGGCCCCTGTATGAATAGTGCCCTGTACTCGAGGTATTATTCTTTCTTTTTTTGCACACTAATTCTCTAGCACTTTTCATTAAAGTACCTTAGTTTTGATCTTGTATAATTTGGTCATCAGATTTTGACTTTTCTTTCGATCAAGTCCTTCGTAAACTATAGCCCAAGGTTCTCAACTTTTGGCATTTGTGCACTTTGGTCTCCAGCTTTACAATTTTGCATACTTGAGTCCATTTGTCCTCCTTTTGCGTTGTTCTATTTTCTTTTGGTGATTTTTGCCTATAAAATCATAAATTATACAATTGTGAATAGAAATTCACTCATTTAATCAATAATTTAAGTATTAAATAAGTGTGCAAAAATATACTTATCAATACTTGTTGGAAATGAGCTATCTGAACTGTCTGAAGCATTGGTGTTTACTCATGTGTCTAGAACTAAAATATGTTGTGGAAATAGTTATATTTTTGTGATATTGGACATGCATCATATGACATATTGTGTTGTATCATGTATGTAACGGGAAGGTCAACTTTTTCTAAATAATTTTCTAATCACTGGTGCAATGCATGAGGCTTATACATGCTATTTGGTAAAAGGCAAAAAATGGGGATTAAGTCATGGAGTGTTGGGTGAGAGGCTGTGTGTCAATATTGTGCGTGTAAAGAACAGAAAGTGAAAGGTGGGACTTTGGGGGTAAGTCTATTTATATATGAATATATTTTATATCTAGCAAGTTTTATCGTAGTTTGTATTACTATTTATCTTCGTTATCAATAAACCATACAACTTTTAGTGGTCAGATCAAAACGGAGGCCAGGTCTTTCGTTAGAATAAGTTAATTTCCGCCTGTTAACTTATACTAATAAAAAACATTAGGCTTTTTGTCGTGAATTTAGAGCAACTTGGGAGAGTGATGTCAGCTATATCCCGTGTTGTTAGTTTAAAGATGAAGGCAACTTGAGAGAGTGATATCAGCTACCTTCAAAAAATGCTTTTGAAATGCCAGAAATGGT
Organism: Olea europaea var. sylvestris; assembly: GCF_002742605.1. Classification (NCBI taxonomy): domain Eukaryota; kingdom Viridiplantae; phylum Streptophyta; class Magnoliopsida; order Lamiales; family Oleaceae; genus Olea; species Olea europaea. Next base: position 345,702 of record NC_036239.1, read on the forward strand.
AACGCCGTGTTTAGTAATCTCTTCTTTGCTATAAAACCAGTTTGAATTAACAGGTATGCCACTCAAATTTCAATAGCTTATATAGAAGTTGAAAGAAATCAGTGTCGCGCCCAATTTTATATTATTTTTTTTTATTGCGGCTGATCAAATGCAATAAATCTGGAGCAAGGGACCCAATCGTTCATTATTATTTGCAGCTCATAGATTATTGTGTGTGTATATAAAATTCTTGATAGCCCATTACGATATTCAGTGTCCAAATAAGGCATGTGAAAAGCCAAAGGATACGAATATTAACCAAGATTCTAAAACCACAGTTATAAATTGAAAAATAAAGTGCAGAAAATAAAATGAACACGAAGAATTTTCGGCTGAAGCTCTAGAGGTTCGGCGACCACTTCTAACGCCTAATCTCATGTTGAGCATCCATTAAAATACATAAAACTCGGTTGCAATATAAAACCCCAAAAACAGGCAGCCAATATACAATAATGTTCCAAAATATTACAAAGAAATAAGTCACAGTAGACTCATCTTATGAAGAACAATAAAGCCGGCCTCTATTCCATAAAGGAATCGCACTAGATCACAAAGATCTCACTAAGAACATGAACTACCCTCTCTCAAGTTACAACTACTGGTTATTCTTTCACAGCAAGTAACGTTCCACCAAGGAACACATAAAACCAGCCACTACCGCTTACAAGAAGAGACCGAAATCATAGAGATTTCACAGGAAGTCGGGCAACACTCGAATAACACATATTCGAATCAACCAAAACTAAAAATAGCACAACACCCATATGGATCTAGAGTATTAATTGATGTTAACAAATTTTATTTTCAGAAAAATACTCCAAGAATCAAGCCCTAATTTCACTAAGGGTCCGTTTGATTGTAAAGATGGAATTGAATTGAATTGAAAACGAATTCCAAGAAATAGAATTGCCTAAAAACTGTTTCCTGAGAATTGTAAATTATTGTGTTTGATTGGTATAATTTTTCGTGTGGAAAATGTTGAAATTAAAGTGTTTTTTGATATTCGTTTGATTTTGTTTTACATGAAAATTGTCAATTAAAGAGATAGAATTTACTAGTATTGGGTATGAAATTTGTTTCCATTGCCAACAAAAAAATCATTTATCTTATGTTGTTCGTTTGTTTTTGTTTTACATGAAAATTGTCAGTTAAAGGGAAATATTGTTTTACAATAATTCTTAGAATTTATTTCCATTACCCAAAAAAAAAAAAAGTCAAAGTTGGGTGGAAAATCAAGAAAAGAACAATTTTCAAGACAATCAAGAAAATAAATTCCATGGAAAAAAAGTGCTATCAAACACTACAATTTGGATGGTAAATGAAATTTGAATTCCGTTTTCCATGGAATTGGCCCTATCAAACACACCCTAAGTAGAAAGGGGTTTTTGCTAAGATGAGAGAGAGAGAGAGCCTTTTTTTCTTTTGATGAGTGAGACATGAGAGAGAGAAAGATACCAATTGGAAGAAAAAGTCTTGCACTCATTTAATGTGTATCATTTCCAAATATCTCATGGTTAGGTAAATTGAAGACTCTAGAGTTAGATTCAATGGTCAGAAAATAAACACGTATTATAATCTGGTTTGTAGAACTCTATTAATAAGGGATTATGCCAGAAACACGTTTTATTCCTTTATAACTTTTGGAACACTTTCTCAACAGTATGTCCTTTAAAGTACATGTGAAGATATTAAGAAAAGTAAATAACGTTTGATAGCAAAATTTTCCATGGTTCAAGCTCATGCCCTCATCCAATTATCCCACAAAATTCTTTCTTTTTCTGGGTACTATCGTATCGAATGTCACACGACCATGATATGAGCTATTATTTCAACTTTCTGTGACAATGAGTTGTTAAAAAATATATTTAGGCGTCTATGGATGCCACGCTGCTTAGCTTGGAAGTGGATTGGGGTTTCTTTTTTGGGTTGATATTTGACAAGAATATTGGACAAGATTTGAACTTTTTTCTTGTGGTTTCTGTAATTTTTTATACGAATTGTAGGATGTGCATTGTGAAATATCATAACTTTGAATTGGATTCTTTCTAGTTAAAGAACATATGAAAATGTAGAAGTGGAAACTAGTTGCTTCTAATTCATTGACATTCTTGTACTTTTCATTAAAATATAAAATAAAATTGGTGGTTCTTATTGTGTTAATCCATTGAAATTCAATCAATCAAAATGAAGAAGTTAGAGATCTCCCAAGTAATAGATTGAAATGCTACAAATAGAAGATTTGTGACAGACAAACCTCCGTAAGTTTTTTAAAAATGTACTGAATCCCCATTATAGAGAACCCGCATGGTCCAATGGTATTTTTCTTACAGTAACTAATCTAGGTTATTATGTTCTGTTGAATAAACTGATATAAATATGGGATAACATAATCAGTGAAGTGGAAAAAGTAAAGCATGAGGGCCCATAGCGTCCAAAATGATTTCCTTGCCTTAATTTCTTAAAAATTGTCTAATTAAGTTTATCTTGATTAATATATCTTCATAACAAATTTAAGTAACATGTTCCATTCCTAGGTTTCTATTTTGTTTTCGCTTTAATTTTTCAATAAATATTCTACATTCATTGTAGTTTGATTAAAATAAATTATATGTGCGTGCAAACATTATGTTTGAACGTCGGGTGGGCCCGTCCGGATATTTCAATACTTGGAACTATTCATTATACTTCGGATTTTTCGTAAATGGAACCATTCGGATCCTTTTAAATAGAGGAATCAAACCCAAAACCCAAATTGAACATTCAATTCCGATTCTACATGTATTTTTTATATGATTTAATAAACATTTTCATAAATGGCCTTTTAATACATATACCAAATATCTACTATTCTAAAATATTTGTGTTGTTAAGATTTGAGATTACATCTTAAAATGTCAACATTATTAAGAGAAGTAGTTCAAGATCTAATAAGTTGGTCTATGTTTCTATCTTTAATCGATGTGGAATTTTATCCCTTGACATGTCCCGCAAGATGGTGGCTACGGAACATATTTGACAAGACAACATACAGATATCTCAAATATGTCCATTTCTTAATCCAGCGCTATAGAGCATATACCTAATTAACATGCCATTGTACAAGGTTTTGCTTTTGTTGCTAAGTCTTCATACGGCAAGTAAATCCAAGAATGATTTTCACTGCATGGAATGGAAAGACAACTTGCTAGATATCAAGGCCATACTCTTCCTCAGAACTCCTCAATAAATCTTGAAATAAAGGATGCTTCAATTACATAGGCAATAGGAGCCACAAACCGGTGCTTATTGAATTCCAACATAGACTGCAAAATGTCGCTTTGGGACATCTTCTATCAGTGGACCTCCTGGAAAGGGCAATGTTCGGTTCTGCATAGACCAGGGACTCAAAACCTTACTAGCTCGAGAAATTATTGCCAAAAATTGGATTCTCATTTTAGCTACAAATGAGAGTAACAATATATGCTACTTAGATAAAGTCTTTTTGTAATTCCAGTGGGAGATTTGTGCATATTTGAAAGAATTAAGCAATGGAGAATTCTTGCAATATCCAGTCCTAGTGAATGCATATTATTTATAGGAAGCCCCACGACTTAGCAAAAATTTGAAGGGTAAGACGCAAGGAAAATGAGTTCAAACGAAGATATACCCCCCAAGAGGTAAGAGAAAACACTAATGTGTCCCCTCAAGCAGCTACCCCTGCAGCTCGGCACAGACCCCACCACAACCATAGAAGAGGTGGAATATGTGCGACAGCCTTACTGTCAAGAGAAATGGTCGCCATGGCACCTAATATGAGGGACATTGCTAGCCAAAATGTGGCTATAAGGGAACTTATGGCCCAAATGCAGGACCAGGGAGGCTTCCCTATTCCTCCATATGCCCCTCAAGGGCACTACCAGCAAGAAGATGAAGTTCAAAGCCGTAGGGCTACCTCGCCGGACTATGGCCGAGGTAGAAGCCCATTTGAAAGGGAAGTAGAAGTTGACGTTTCCTCCAACTCTGCTTCTGGCCGACCTACCGAGGTCCCTTTGAACCATGATAACTTCCCACCTTCGTATGAGCAAGAGCAAAGACATAGGAGGTTAGGCAGTATATTTGACAGAATTAGCCCCGCTGAACCGAGGCTCAGACAACAACAGCATCATGAGCCTTGGACAAGGCCACCACCTCCACCTCCAATGCCTCAATAGCCGGAGGAAAGGATTGAAAATGTCCCCCGTGTTGCTCTGCCTAAAAATAGGCGCCAAAGGAGGGTGGAAGAGGCTAGGAACCGTCCCGGGACCTCTCACCAACAACCACGGTATGAGGCTGAAGAAAACGATTCAGATGAGCAGCAGAGGTCCTGTGACTTGGACGACGACGATGAAAACTTGCCATTCTCAAGGGAACTAAGGAGTGCCCAAGTCCTGAACCACTATGTTATGTCAAAGATACCAAAGTATGACGGAAGACGCGACCCAAAGAAGTACCTGAATGCTTACAAAACTCACATGAGCCTAAGGGATGCCACCCCAATTGTGAAATGGAGAGCTTTCCACTTAACACTTAGCGAAGCAGACGAAATTTGATATAGTAGGTTACCACCTGGGACCATAAGAAGTTGGCCCGAATTCAAGACTACCTTCTTGAAGAGGTTCACTGTGAGCAAAGAGGAAGAGGCCCCCATCCAACGTCTCCAAGATATGAGGCAGGCACATGGTGAGTCCCTAAAGAGCTTCCTATCACATTTCACCGATGAGATGACATATTGTGTGCAAGTCACCGACCATGAGGTGTTATCTGCATTGAGAGGTGATTTGAACATGAACACCATGTTCTGGAGGGACGTACAAAATCAAGACCCCACCACCTATGATGCCCTACTCGGGATGATGAGACGAGAGATCATCAATGAAGAATTGATTGAGAATAGGAACAGGGCAAATAGATGCCTTCCACCTCCTCAAAGGCAGTGTGTTAGAGGGTCGACATCCTACTTGATGGACTACCAAATGAACCAAGTTGGTAACGAGAGTTCTGGGCAAGCACTTGCCACCACCACTCTTAACGTCATTCCTACATTGGCATATGAGGATATCAATCCAGTCACTGATACCCAACAGATAGAAACTCCGCAAGGATCCCCTAGGGGTAGAGGCTGAGGTCGGGGTTCGGGACATAGGAATAGGTCGAATCAGAACCCACCTGAATATTGTGCATACCACCGGTCCTATGGACACGACACAGCAGATTGCCAAGACTATGCTCACCACTCCCGACAGGAACCCCCGAGGGACAGAAATGAATCGCCCCGGACGAACAGGCCCCCACCTAGGTACGATAATCGACATGGGCATAAAGAGACTGCTCCTCATCAAAGGGATGTTTCTCTACGATGAAGGGAGCATGATGCAGAGAGGCCCAGGGAAGGGCACAGACCTCAAAGAAATCGACAAGGTCAGGATGAGGCCCCTATCCACGAGGTGGATACCATTTTGGAGGCCCATATGTAGGTGGTGAAACGTGGAACGTTAAAAGTAATTATGCCTGTGAGGCCAAGCGTCCCCTACTTACGTGCTATATAATGGGCCACAGCTCCCGGAGGGATCAAGTTCCACCTATTGCCTTCACCCAGGAGGACACTGAAGGGGTTCACTATCCCTACTACGATGCACTTGTGGTAAGAGCAGTCATAGCTTGGAATGGGCTCAAATGAATGTTAGTGGACAATAGTAGCTCCGTCAACATTCTATTCGGATCTACTTTTGACAAGATGATACTGGACCATGAGTTAACATCCACCACCATTCCTTTGTACGGATTTACCGAAGATAGCATCACTCCGAGAGGAAAAATGACACCCGCAGTAGAGATGGGAGAATCTCCCCAAACCACAATAAACTTCATGGAATTCCTCCTTGTCGATAGTCGATTGGCCTACCACGGAGTATTAGGTAGGCCAGCACTAAAAGAATTGGGAGTCGTCACCTCCATCCACCAGCTATGCATGAAATTCCCGACTGAAAATGGGGTGGCACGGTGAAAGGCGACCAAAGAGGCTCAAGAGAATGTTATTTAAGCTCCATAAAAAAGGTAGAGCCCCGGGACGTCCACGTAATTATTGCCGACGTAGTCATGGCTGATGCCCCAGGTGATGCTCCCGCCGAACCGGAAGATGTCGAAATGATTGACAAACCACCCAATCTGGGAGTATTGATCATCGATGAGATTGATCCCCGCATAATTGAGCACAAACCTCAAGCATCCCCAGTTAAGGAACTTGAGAGCTTCTCGGTGGACCCCCGAGACCCATCCAAATTGTTGAAGGTGGGTAAAGGCTTGTCCAGTACTGTGAAAGAAAAGCTCAAGGATTTCCTAAGTAGGAACGTCGACATCTTTGTTTGGAGGCATGAGGATATGGTAGGCATAGACCCCAAGGTCAGTTGCCACCACCTGAAAATTGATCCTAAGGTTGTCCCGCATAGACAAAAAAGGAGAGCCCTCAATCCTGAGAGGGACGAGACCCTGAAGGAAGAAATTCAGAAGCTCATCCAAAATGGCTTCATCAGGGAAGCTACCTATCCGAGGTGGGTCTCTAATCCAGTTTTAGTGAAAAAATACAATGGCAAGTGGAGGGTGTGCATCGATTTCACTAACCTCAACACAGCTTGCCCAAAAGGACAGGTTTCCACTTCCAAGGATTGACCAACTGGTAGACTCCACGACTGGGCACGAAATATTAAGCTTCATGGACGTATACTCCGGGTACAATCAAATCCCTATGCACTCGGCCGATGAGGAACACACATCTTTCATCACAAACCGAGGCTTTTACTGCTACAAGATGATGCCCTTCGGGTTGAAAAACGCCGGAGCAACATATCAAAGGCTCATCACCAAAATGTTTGTAGACCTCATTGGCAAGACAATGGAGGTCTACGTAGACGACATGCTAGTAAAGAGTTTGAAAACTAGGGACCACATAACACACCTCAACAGTACCTTCCAAATCTTGAGAAGATATAGGATGAGGCTCAACCCCCTCAAGTACGCCTTTGGAGTGGCCTCCGGCAAATTCTTAGGATACATGGTCAACCAACGTGATATTGAAGCCAACCCTAAGAAGATCGAGGCCCTATGCAAGATGAGGTCCCCCCAAAAGCTAAAGGATGTACAAAGCTTGACTGGACAAGTAGTCGTGCTTAGCCGCTTCGTCTCCAAAGCTACGGACAAATGCCTTCCATTTTTCAAAGTACTAAAAGCAGGGAGATTATTGAAGTGGACGGTAGAGCTAAGTGAATTTGACCTCATGTTCAAGGCTAGGGTAGCCATCAAGGGCCAAGCCTTAGTTGACTTTGTGGCAGAATTCGCCAACTTACCCGAGATAGATGAAATCATGGAACAAGCCGAGCCCTCTACGTGGAACCTATTCGTTGATGGGTTGGCTGGGGACACCGGCTCAGGTGCCGAAGTTGTCCTCATTAGCCCAAAAGGTCATAAGCTGAATTCTGCGGTGAGGTTCGGGTTCAAGGCCACCAACAATGTAGCAGAATATGAGGTACTTCTCACAGGCCTCAAGTTAGCCAAAAAAATGCAAGTAAAGAGGCTGCTCATCAGTAGTGACTCCCAGTTGGTCGTTAGCCAAGTCAACGATAACTTTTCAGTCAGGGACAAAACAATGGCCTCCTACTTGAAAATGGTGATGAACCTCCTCCCATCCTTTGAAAAGTGAGTTGATTTAGATCCCCCCGCATCGAAAATGCACATGCGGATGCACTCTTCAAACTTGCAAGTAGTAAGGATTTCGAACCACTCATAGTAGTCCCTATAAAACACCTCCTCATGCCGTCAACCGAGGCCCCCAATCACTGGGACTCCTACCTAGATGTAGCCCATCGTGGCATACCTCAAAGACCAGGTACTTCTCATTGACAAGCATGAGCCTACAAGCTAAGGAGGAGGTCAGCCTATTTCCTTTTCATTGATGATGTACTCTATAAGAGAAGCTTCTCCTCTCCACTCTTACGATGCGTCGGAGGAGAAGAGACTACCTAAATCTTAAGAGAAGTCCATGAGGGTGTGTACGGCAACCACTCTGGAGGTCTATCTTTGACACAAAAAATACTAAGGCAGAGGTACTATTGGCCTACCTTGAAAAGGAACGCCCTTGAGTTTGCACGAAAATGTGACAAATGCTAACGATTCTCTCCTGTCCAAAGACAACCATCGCAAGATTTGCCACGGTCTCTAGCCCTTGGCCTTTCTCGAAGTGGGGTGTGGATCTTATAGGTCCTCTACCAAAAGGCAGAGGAGGTGCAAGCATCGCAATTGTGGCCATTGATTACTTCACGAAGTGGGTTGAAGCTGAACCCCTGGCAAAAATTACAGAAGCTAACACTTCCAAGTTCGTGTGGAAGAACATCATATGCTGGTTCGAGATTCCCTACTTGATCATCTTAGATAATGGTAGACAGTTCGACAACAAGAAGGCTAGAAACTTGTGTGAAGAACTTGGCATCAAGAAACACTTCTCCACGCCTCACCACCCACAAGCAAATGGTCAGGTTGAGGCTATGAACAAGACAATCAAGCACGTCCTGAAAAGGAAGCTTGATATGTCAAAAGGGGCCTGGGTGGATGAGCTGCCACAGGTTCTTTGGGCAATCCGAACTACTGTGAGGACACCAACAGGGGAAACACCTTTCCTTATGGCATATGGGACTGAGGCGATGAGCCCCATCGAGGTCGGACATCCATCTCCACGACATCTGCATTTTAGTGAGATAACAAACGACAAGCTTCGCAGGTGCGACCTCGACTTCATTAAGGAAAGGAGAGATGACGCCCAACTTCTTAACGTAGCTGAACCATCCGTCATGTTAGGAAGCGCCCTTACCTCGGAAGAGAGGGTAGCGTCCCATCTCTGGGCCACCTCGCTCGAAATCCGAGGCGCATACACTTTTACACCTATTTAAGCACAAGGCTCAACTACTACTAGCTTCACGCAACTACCTTTCAAATCAGACAATATTCTCAATTCGGTTGAAATGCGGTCCAGTCAGGATCCATTCATGTTACAATTATTAAACTTAAGTACAATTCATTTGCTTAAGTCCACTATTGTTCATGGCTCATGAGGCTTGCGTACAATTTACTAGCTCAAGTGATTGGAGTCAGGATACCAAGTTAAAGTTGTTCAGTTCTTCAATCAACATTAAGTTTAATTACTTAACGAGGCCAATGTACTCTGGAGAAAAACAAAGTTGAATGAAAGAAATTATATTGATTTACAATCAAGGTTACAAAAGGGCGGCCTGAGGCCAGTATATCTGAAATAACTAAAAAGAAAACTATCCTAAGCCTGGGACGACGGTGGAGGTGCCTCAACAGCCGGGGCCTCAGCATCAGAACTTCCTTTTTCTGCCTCCGCTACTTTATCAGCTAGGGTTTGAGCCACTTCATCTACAAACTCCGACCTCAGCTGTGACATGTCTTGATTTGGGAAAAGTTCCTCAGCCCTTTCCATCATCTCGGCATAAGCATAGTTTCTCCAGTAGGTGCTGAAACTCTTGTACTCCTCAATATTGTGGAAGTTGGCAATATAGTCTTTTACCGCCTCCTCCCTCGCCACTTTGGCCTCCTCCTTTGTCCTGGCCACTTCATCAACGTACCACTTTATCTGGCCCTCTAAGAACTTGTATGCATCTTGGGCCCCAGCCAGCTCCAAATTTTCCTTTTCTAAAGCTTCGACAATCACCTTCTGGTGGTCATTGGAAACCTCCACTTTCTTAGTCAAGGAGGCTACCTCGCACTGGGACTCATACACCTCCTTCTTCAACGCCTCAATCTGAGCTAAGGCAGACTCCAGCTTGGTCGTATCTTTAAGTTTTTGGGCCCTCGTTTTCTCTGCCTCGGTTCTAGCTCCCTTCAGCTCTTCTGCAAGGGAGGCCATCTTCTTCTCCGAGGACTGGGTCCTCGTTTGAAAGTCAGTAAGGGTCTCCCTGCACTCCAGTGCGAGGCCAAAGGTCCTCACACTTTGGCTCACGAGGGCCCTTGTCAAATCTGTGGCGTCGTATGAGGAGGCATGCAACTGCCACCAATCCGTCCAGAATTTGTAGAAGCTTTCTGTGGCACTTTGGATCTCAGGTGGCAAAGCCACCACCAATGCTGGAGCCAGAACCTCTTCCCTTTCGGCAAGGAAACTCGAAGACTTCCCTTGCACCCTTGTAGACCTCTGCTTGGCGACCTCCTCCTCTGACGCCTCAGCTACCCTCTTCGCAACCTCTTCCTTAGCCTCCTCAGCCTCAGCTCATCGAACCATTTCAATCTTTACCGCTTTCGAGGCGGATGCAAGGAGCTTTGGTTGAGTGACTTCTCTGCTCTCATGGGACATAGAGGTCTCGAACTTTCCTGACGAGTTGGTGACGTGCACCAGCTTCCTTTTCTTCGGCTCCTCGGGGACCTTCTCCTTCCCCCGAGGTTCTTTGGCCTTTTCCGGCCTCTGAGGTTCCCCCTATTCGGGAGCCCTTAAACTACCATCCTTAGAGAGGTGCTCAACCTTGCCCCGAACCTCTTTGGCATCACTGGACCCCGGCTACAGGGGCCTCGCCTTCACAGTAGATGTGGCCCTAAGTATAGAGGCCATGTCAGGGGTTGGGTATTCCCTCCTCTTGAACTTATCTACAGAACATGTCAGTGCATCAGCATCAAAACAAAAGGAAAGAAATGCACATGTAGGAGCTTCTTACCCTTGGAGGCCATTAGTTCGAAATTAAGAAAGTAGGGACTTCGGTCGACGATATGGTCGAAGTGGCAAAGCTTGAGAGGTCTCTTGTAAATGTCCTCTATCACTTCGAACTCCTCCTTGCTTAGCTCGAACCTCGCACTGCTATGTGCAAAGAAAGCCTCAACAATTAGAAAAGAAATTTGAATACAGAATGCAAACTATTTAGGCTGGGAGACTCACGAGTTTCATAGTACTGGGTTGGTACTTTGTAAGCCAGGGCTGTGTCTCCCTCCACCGCCTGCCACCTACCCCTCAACCAGAAGCACGACTCCTTCCACCTCTCAATGGAAGAAGGCAGTCCCACCACAAAGGGTGCATGAGCCTCCCAAGAAGTTAAGTAATACTACCTCCTTGACTCCTTACCTATTACCCTAGGCTGGAATAGGGTTATGAAGACGTGGAAAGGCATATCCTCTCCAAGTGACACTTCCTTCCATAGGAAGTACGAGCCAACCAACTGGCTCCATCCATTTGGTAGAACCTAGGTCGGCGACACCATAAAGTTCCTCAGCGCCGCCCTGAAGAAGGGGTGCAAAGGAAGACGCATACCTACCTTAAACAGGTACTCGCTCACCGCCACGCATCCAGGCCTCGGATAGCAGGCTCGCTCATGGGCCTCAGGTACTAACATCTCTAGATAATGGGGTATACAGTACTTCTCCCTAATCTCCCCCAGCCTCTTCCCTATCATATTCGAAAGGACCCTAGACGCCCCTCACTCTACACTGTAGTCTACTGCCTCCTCGGTCATAGCATACTGCTCAACCTCCGAGTCCCCCCTGTAACTAGCTCCCTGACCAGATGACGCCACAGTGACCAACTCCCTACCCGAGGTGGACTCCATTCAGAAAACGACTAAGAGCGCAATACAAGGGATTTTCTGTGAAAATACCTACGGGAATAACTACGCCGACAGAATGGTGCCAAAAAACCAGGGAAGAAACAGCTTCAACGCCGAAAAACTTAAGTTTTGGAAGAAAAATTGCAAAAGGTAGAAAATCCAATGAAATGGGGGTCTCTCGCCTTTTATAAAGGGCAAGGACGAACCCCAACTCTTTGATCAAAGCCCATCCAATCTGGACCCTTCATTCTAAATCAAATTCGAGGTGCAGAACTCAAACGATTTTTCAAACCTACGCCTCAGATTTAAGCGTGTCTCCTACGCACCTCCTCCAACGCGTCTGCTTCTAGAAGCTCCAACTATTCTTATGATTACGATTTTAATTCGACGGCTGCAGGCGCCTTGGAAGTTGTAACGTTTCAGCCACCTTTCCTCGAAAATATGCGCAAAATATCAAATCATTGGCACAGCTGTCGAGGAACAATTATTGTCAATGTGCCTCAGAATTCAGCCATCAAGCCTCGCAGGTTCGGTTTCTCAACCACCCAGGCTTCCTCATCAGAATTTAGCCATAAAGTCTCGCAGGTTCAATTTTCTCAACCACATCGGCTTCCTCATCAGAATTTAGCCATAAAGCCTTGCAGGTTCGGTTTCTCAACCACCTCGACTTCCTCATCAGAAGTTAGCCATAAAGCCTCGTAAGTTCGGTTTCTCAACCACCTTGGCTTCCTCATCAGAATTCAGCCATCAAGCCTCGCAGGTTCGGTTTCTCAACCACCTCGGCTTCCTCATCAGAATTCAGCCATAAAGCCAGGTTCGATTTCTCAATCACTTCGGCTTCCTCATCAGAAGTCAACCATAAAGCCTCGCAGGTTCAATTTCTCAACCACCTCGACTTCCTCATCAGAATTTAACCATCAATCATTGCAGGTTCGATTTCTGAACCAACTCGACTTCCTCATCAGAATCCAGCCATCAAGTCTCACAGGTTCAATTTCTCAACCACCTCGATTTTCTTATCAAAATCTAGCCATCAAGCCTCGCAGGTTCGGTTTCTCAAACACCTCGGTTTCATCATTCTCATCACTCTTCGACAACATCACATCTCTAACTCCAACCATGATATAAATATTTATACTTAGACTTGGGGGACTATTATTTGGGGTACAAAAAATTTTAAAAATTTCTTTCGATTTAACCAATTGGCGTTACTTCACTGAAGTCCTTACATTACATAAATGACTATACTTGGACTTGGGGGGACTATTATTTGGTGTAGAAAAAATTTCAAAAATTTCTTTTGATTTAACCAATTGGCATTACTTCACTGAAGTCCTCGCATTACATAAATGACTATACTCGAACTTGGGGGACTATTGTTACGTGTTTACACACTTGGGCAACCCATTGGGGCCCACGGTCAATTCATACTGAACCACGTGGCACTCAAGCGAAGGTGATTTGCATAGTCGAAGCCTATAAACCGAGCTCCACAGAAGCCCCGACCTATATATTTTGAGGCCCATCTATCATTGCCTCCTGAGGAGCTTCCGAAGCCCATATGCCGAAGCCCTTTGAAGGTGGACGAGGCCCTGTTGGCCGAAACTCTATTGTCGAGGTGGCAGTCCCCGAAGCACAAAGCAACATCTTCCATAGACACCTCTCCCAAGAGATCTTTTGCACAAAGATCTTACTTGAATGATTAATAGGAAGTTTGTCATGAGTGTAAATGTTAAGTCTTGTCACTAGTAGAAGCAACTCTGCCAATCAATAAATGTATAACAGGCTAGATGCGTTTGATGCCTACAATTTGACATGTAACTCAACCGGATGAGGCCATGTGTACCCCGAACCAAAGGTCACGATGTAACTAGTGACACTATAAATACTCCCCTATGTACCCCATACAGAGGCTAATGCAAGAATCAATACAAGAAACGACACTTTACTTAACTCTCTCTTATTATCTTGCAACATAATAGGAGTTTACGCATTTTTACATATACATTTACAAACATCGATTGGTAATTATTGTACAATCGGTCTACGATCATCTCGCCGAATTTCGAACGTTCTCGTCTCGCGTCGTTGAGCTACTTCCACGCCCTTGATCTGTCCGTTCTAGACCGTCTACATGCCTTTGCGTGTTGGACTTCGCTTACGTATGCGCGGGTAGGTTTGGTATCTGTTGGCAACATTTTTTGGGGTCAACAAATAGTAATATAAACTATTTATAATTTGCTCATCACCGTTTATTTTACAAGATTACATCAAAAGGTGTTGAAGGGACCATGCACACACCAACCATGTTTGAGAAGACTAGACAAATATCGCAGATGTCTTTATTTCTTAATCCTATATTACACAACATATATACCTAACATTAGATCATTGTACAGTTCATTGCAGTTGTAAGCCTTCATTCGACAAGTAACATCTAGAAATGCATTTTGACCGCATAGGATAGAAAGACAACTCGCGGGATAATCATAGCAATACTCTTCCTCGGAACGCCTTAATAAATCTTGGAACAAAGGATGCTTCAAATATGAAATTGGAACCACAGGTCCACAACCGGTACTTATCGAGCTCTCCAACATAAACAGCAAAATGTCCCTTTGGTACATCTTCTATCCTCGTACCTCCTGGAAATGGAGATGTCCGATTTTGCATAGACCTTGGAATCAAAATTTTCCTAGCTCGAGAAATTATTGTCCAAAATCGAATTTCCATTAGCTCTAAATCAATAGAAACCTTTTAACTTCTGCTAATAATCGTAATTGTTTTTGTTGCAGTTGGAAAAAATATGTGTATGCGAGAATTTATCAATGGAGTATTCTTGCAGTATGAAATCCTAGTGATACATATTATTTATAGTTAGAATAGTTCGTGGATGCTAAGCGTTCATTTATTATTATAGGGCCGCATTTTGAAATTCTAACTGCCGAGTCCTGAAAACAAAATGCTTCTGCCTTGAATTATTGAGGCCAATAGACCATCCCCTTTCCAACTTGTTTGAGATTTTCTTATTCTCTATATAGGTCAATGCCGCGGTTTTGAGTTCAGAACCGCGTGCTGTTACATGAACGCTGCAACTCTTTTAATTTTTTTTCTGCTGCATGATTTTGCATTATGAGTAATTCCAGAGCCCCCTAGGGTTTACGGATAAGAATCCTGTTTTTTCTACTCACAAGTTAAAGAAATAAAATAGCTTTGTCGCGAAATATTATTTTACTTCAATTTAAGGGCTTTTCTTCCTTTCTGTGCACATGTAATCGTTGAGTAAAGTTGCAGGAAATTCTCAAGTGGAATTATTTTTATAATCATAATCTCCCAGCTTGGACGAACTGCAATATCAATTCCCGAGAGGAAGTTTTTTCTCATGAATCAGCCCTTTGCTTCCACAGTTAGAAAAATTCATCCAATAATTATTTATTGGTAAACTCGCTATTAATTAATTCGTTGTGGTCATAGTTAGAATGTGTCTCGAGTTCAAGTTTTTGAGTGAATTTTGGCTGCAAGAGTTGTGTGTTGAAGACTAAAATGATTACACCTGTCGAATTGGATTTTAAAATGTTTAGTGCAAATGATTTAATTGAAATATTTTTTAAGTGGTAATGTAAAATTATATAGATTAAAACTCATGTATAAGTACACTGAGTATATTTGGTCTTACAAAATCCCTACTAAGTTATAAGATTTACCAATGACACAATCTCACGATCAAAAGTTAGGGACTCAAAATGGATCAAAACATTAGGATAGAATGTAAATATAACATTCTATACAAATGTTACCTTATATATATATATATATATACATAGGGATGACAATCGGGCTCGCCGACTCGAGTCGCCCGTGACTCGGCTAAGGAAAAGTTCGAGCCGGCTCGACTCGGGACTCGGGCCGAGCCCCATTTTGGGGACACGGGCTTTGCACGAACCGACCCGCAAGCTCGCGATCTTTTTAAAAAGATAATAAAATAATAAAATTTGAGGTGCTGCCTTTAAGGCAGCAGTTCAAAAAAAGGGGGGGGAGAGAAAACGAGTCTGCTCGGCTCGGTCCAGAAATAGCCCGAGCAAAAGCTTGGGCCGAGCCTTTTTTTTTAGTTCAGCCCGACTCAAGCCCGCAAAAAAGCTCGACCATTTTAACCGGGTCGAGCCTGAGCCGAAACTTTAGGCTCCTGAGCTGACTCGGCCCGACTCGTTTACATATATATATATAAATCACACAAACTCATTTGTTACACAGTTACGCATATAAAATACACAGTGAGAGAAATCGAGAGCTGGGGGAGAAAAGAAGCGGGGGAGGGGGGGGGGGAAGGAGGGGAAGAGGAGAAAAAAAAAAGAAAAATTTGACTACGTTGTTAGAAAATAATTTTTTCTACTATTACGCTTCAATTCTTCAAATTCAAAGGTAAGTAAAAAAATAAATAAATTTTATTTAATTTTATAGTTGTTAGATTGTTAGATTAAATCCAATTTTATTGAAGGGGATAAATATAATAAGCTATGAAATTGAGTTAAATGAAAGAAAAACTAATTTTAGTGATTAAAGAGACTTTAGAAATTGTTTAAACGTGAAATGATTAAGTTTGTGTATTGCCTATTTAATTATTGAGATTACTTAAAATAGTTAATTGTAAATTTAAAAATTATATCATATTTCAGGCGGTGATACGAATATCGAGACAGCTTACCAACCGAGTTGATTTTGTAAACATAGTTCTATAAGTAGAAAAATATAAATATTTTTAAAATATTTATAAATTAAGTATATTATCAAAGTATGTGTAATTATGTGTTCGAATTATATAGTTATTATGAAAATATCTTTTATTATGATACATGTGGGACTTCAAAGTATCTTTTATTATGATACATGTGAGATATGATTTTGAGATCGACCAGAAAAGTATCCGTGATTATATACTTCTTCTAGTTTACAAATGCTTGACCATATTCTATCCTACATGGAGGAGACTTCACCAGACATTGATCTTGACCGTGTACATATAGTTCACAGAGGGGTTCTAGAATCGATTACCAGATGCTTGAGACCCGCTTTCGTTCAAAGAGGGGGCCAAAAGCCCGTGGAGAAAGTGTTTAGCCCGAAGGGCGAATTTCAGATTTTAGTCAAAGAGTAAATTTTTTATGGATCACATGTGATGTAATGAGATGATGGTATAGATATCAACTGATGACTATATCGTGATTATGAGATAATATTTACAGTGTTATGAGAATGTCTCGCTTTTTGGCTATAATTGTATGAGTCTATTATATGAATATTAAACGATATAAACTTGATGTTTGGTAAAAATGTTTAAAGGAGAAAGTATAACTATTTTTGAACTCTTCCACTCATTGAGTTGTCAACTTATATTTTTCTGAAATTATTCTTACGGGTAATATTGATCATTGATAGCTCGAAGAGCCTGGTGATTTAAGAGTTAGAGCCGCATGACATATTGAGTGATATACTTCATTTTGGTAAAATATGAAGTAATTATTTTGGGCTCATTGCACTATGTTTTTATAAACATTTGATTTTGTCGCATATTTTGTAGTAACTCATAGTCAGCTTTGATGGTGGATCTAACATTTATCAGCATCTACTATCGGCGCAAGTCACATTTCAGGTCCATAGGGTGATTCGAGACGGGTCGTGTCAACATATATTTTGATTTGTCTCAAAATGCTATTGGAATGAGACCCAAGATCTTCAAATATTTTCCTATTTCTTGCCATTCAAATGTTGTAAACGGTGCTAGCCAATGCGATGCTTTTGGCTTTACTTTGTCAAGAAGTCCCTCGAGCCTCCTTTATAATCCACTTTAATAAGCTTGCTAACATAAACATTGAGTGTGCAATATCCATCCACTTTTGGATCTGTCCCCAAAACGAAGCACTAAATGGACAAGCAAAGAACAAGTGCTGGGTTTGGTTTCCTCCATCCACCCACAAAAGATGAAATTTCTGTTAATCTTCAGGTGATGTGAATTATACTTGGTAAGTGGCTTTGCTTGGACACTCAACCAAAGGATAAAAGAGTGCTTCGATGTGACGAACCCTTTCCAAGCATTCGCTGCCTAGGTTTTCATCGATCCCTTCGACCGAGAATAATCATTATATTGTGGAATTTTAAGGCAATCCCCACTTAATAAGTGTATTTTTATACACTTATCTAGACCATTAAATTGAAGTATTTGTCAGTGATTTCAATGAGTTATAGCTTAATGTGTTAATTATGTTTGTTAAGTTGAACTCAATGCAAATTGGTAGAATTGGAAGAAATGAACAAAAAATGAGTAAAAGGAAAGAAATCTAAAGTTTGGGGACCAAAGCGTAAAAATACTATAGTTGATTCGGAACATGAAATTTGGAGGCCAAATGAGTGAAATAGAATTGTAATATTTTCACAAATCAATTTCTAGTCGAAAAAGTTATGCCTAGAATTTTTAGCCTCAACTTGAGACCCATTTTGTGGATAGCAAATATTCGAATTGGAAAAAATTGTACTTCTAGAAGAATTGTAGTTCTTTGAATTACCTTTTCATCTTACTTTGAATCACTTTAATCAAACATCGAGAGAGAAAGTTATGATTAAAATACCGAACGTTGCTAAAGGACAATAGCACGCAAAACGGCACCCACACATGGGGCCATTCATGGCAGGCTCGTGAGACACAAATTTTATGACCTGAGAGCCATATGGTTCAGTGACGTGCATGTGAGCTTTTTTTGCAGACGAAGCAATAGTTTCCTTTCATGATTTAAACTCTCTGGGACTCAAATTGGACACCATTTTGACCTATTTTTCGACTCTTATAAATAAAAACAAGGGTTACACATTAAAAAAAATCTTCTCTTGCCTCTTCATACACAATACTATCATCAAATTCATTGACAACAAGCCGTGTAATTCTCAATGTAACCATAGCTGGAAGCCTGGAATTGTAAATATAGATAGCCAAAAACATTCCATTCCTTGTACGACGGCTCTCACCAATTCGGCCCTCCCGATGTAAAACAATGAAATACGTGTCCGTGTGTTAATGTATGCCATAATCTTATCCAAAAATGATGCAAAATGTTTAACTTTCAATTTTTCAGCCGCGAGTGGTATCCCTAAATATTTAAACGGCATGGTCCCCTTAGGCATGCCCACAACATCTGTATTACCACCAATTCTGCCCTATGAATGCCTGCTATATATAGATTGGATTTATTAACATTAACATTTAATCACAAGCAATTACGGAACTTAGACAAGCAATGCTATGAGCACTGAAATAACATCACCCCTGGAGAATAGCAACAAATCATCAGCAAAAGCCAAGTGCATGATATTCAAGAGCCCAGACTTTGGATGATAATTGAATTCACTGTTGCTAGTAGCTCTCTTCAATGATCTTGACAAGTATTTAAGGCAAATCACGAATAAAAATGCGATAAGGGATCACCTTGTCTAACCCCCTTTTACCTTTAATGAAACCGAATAAGCTTCCATTAAGAACAAATAAGTAAGAAGGTGTAGAAATATATACCATCACCCACCGAATGAATCTTGCTGGAAAATTCAGTCCTTCCAAAATTGATTTAAGAAAGCTCCAATCGATAGAATCATATGCCTTTCTTAGATCAATCTTAACAGGAATATTTTGTACACTTTTGGCAGCAGCTAGCAAGAAAAGGCTGATAGCATAATTAATACATACCACGTATTTTCCGTCAATAATTTTGCCTTTTAAGGACTTTTTGATAGCATATAGTTAATAGCCTGAAAATGATCTTTACTTTATTATAGTTAATAGACTTTCGGATGATTAAAACTTTCATGATCTTTACTTTATAATAGCCTGAAAATGAGATAGAGGACTCGTATGATCTTAAACATTATATATATATTCACGTTACCAAAAATGCCAAAAAGGCATGAAGTACACTAATAAAGTTGGTTCGATTCTCAAGCTAAAATGTTCAATGTTCAATCATCAATTCATTCACAATTACTATTAAACCAAAGTGGGCAGTACTCAAGTTAATTCCTTTATATATATATATATATATATATATATATATATAGATATATATTTGCAGGTAATCTGAATTACAAAATTGAAAGACTATTTTTGCTGTCCCATTTGCTACGTTTGCAAATTAAGTAGCAAATAGCATCACTGTACTAAATCCATTGTAATTTACTTAGGAAAAATTTAATAGAGCAACAAGACTAGAGAAATAATCTTCAGTGCATGGAATTGTAAGGCCTCCCATTGGATGATTATATCCAAACTCTTCTTCTGCCCAATGCAACAATTCTTGAAATAATGGATGGTTCGAGAAAGATATTGGAACGACGTAACGCGTGTATTCTCCACCTACATAAACTGTAAAATAGCCTTTCGGAACATCATTGACACCAGTCAATATGCTTCCCTTCCTGGGAGATATTGTTCGGCGAAGTTTTTCTTTAGCATTTGCAATTCTATTTTTTCTGATTCTCATTTTTGCACAAGAGTAGAGAAATTAAAACAAGGAGACTCAATAAAAGGATTAAAATGATTTAAAGATTTAGATTGACTTGTGTTGGAAAGAAGAACTTACTAGCCGAGTATATATAGATAGGGATATACAGTACAATTCTTGAATTGAAATAAGAATAAGAAAAGTTAGGAGACATATCAGGTGAAGTAATTGGCAAGGGATCCCATGGTTTTGACTAATATGTCGAGGATCGGTATCACTGTTTATTGAGGATTTCATTTTGCATACATTTTATCAGACTCAGATAAGCTTGAATACCATTTTTTTCTGTTGGACTAAAGCCCATGGGGTAGATTGGGTGTTTTGAGTTCGAGCCTTTGGTAGATGTCGAGCGACAGTTAAATTTCGACAAGTAGCCCAACCCTTATATAAACTTATATGTCAAAATTTAACTGATGTGAAATATAACATTAATTAAATGAATGTTACATTCCATACAAAACCTAACTTTAGTCTTAAGTAAGCAAATGGTGGATTTTGTTGTGAGACAAGTTTTCGCATTAATTATAATAGATTTTTAACGTTCGGGATTGACATTACTTGTCTTTATGCATTTTCGTTTTATGTCAGTGCTTAGCTTTTGAGCATGTAGGTCCGGCTGATTCATATCCCATTATACAATGTGACACATTTACACTATTCAAGGACATGTTATGGATTACCATAGTATTGCCTCCATATGATTTAGTTGCAATAAGATCTTGATGTTTGATTTGTGTTCTCTAGCTTCTTTATGTGACTACAAGTGCCTTTGAATCTGATTTTTCTGGATATTTATATAAAGGACTTGGACGTGGTGCATAGTGCTATGGTAGTGATCTTATGATGAAAATTATTCGTGCTAGGATGAAAATTGTGTACATGTTGTGTGTGCCTTAACTATCACATATTATATTAGTCGTTCTCAAGTTAATTCATTGCAGTGACTAGTTTCAGGCCTTCTGCTGCTTGAATGATATGTAGCCGCTGCATTTGTAAGTTCTTCTATTTTGTATTCAAGCCTGTCATATTTTTCTGTTTGATGGATAAGTGATTCAATGCCGGCAGAAGTCTTTGTAACTTGATTAGCAATGTTTTTAGATTCGAATGGAACTTGAAGTAGGATTATCAGGTGATGAATTTGTTATAGCGTTAAACTGCAGATGCATGGTGTGACCAAGATATTTCGAACTCCATCTTCCATGGACTTTCTTGTTCTTTCTACATCTCTGTTTATCCCTTTTTTCCCAGAAAGTCATATTCCCTTGTCTATGTAAGACATAGACTAGGATTTGGGACTTTATTATTATAATTTCCGTTGAGTAGGTGCTTATCATGCTCATATAGCACAATATGCATTAGAAAATGGTATTAGAAGTGAGGTGTTAAGTATAGGAAGATGTTAAGAATTGAGATTCCATCTTAAAGGGTCAACCTTGTCAGGAGATAGTCCAATTTTTTATAAGTTGGTCTATATTTTCATCTTTATTCGATATGGGATTTCATCCCTTAATATGTCCCCACAAGATGATAGCTCATTTGAGCAGACAAATCTTGAAATTTGTATACTCATTTATTGAGTTTTAATTGAATCGAATCACTCGTTGAAACTTAATAGGCTCTGATACCATGTTAAGACTTGGGGTTCTATCTTAAAAGGTCAACATTGTCGAGATGAGTAGTCCAATTCTTTATAAATTGATCTATATTTTTATTTTTATTCGATGTGAGATTTCATCTCTTAACGAAAGATAAGTGAAAAATAAAATAAAAAAGTGAATCACGCCACCTATAATTTATTTATTTATTTACTTAGTAGTGTATATTTTTTTCATATCAGGGATAAAGAAATAGAAAAAAATACTAGATAATTTGAATCAAGAGAGATAACAAGCTTCCCCCCTATAACGGGATGGTTTTTATAGTCCTCAACGAAGAGATAGAATTAAGCAAGACAAAGAGGAGAAAGTGTAATTAGTCTGTGAATAACTGAGAGGGGGGATGCGAATTTACTTCTCATCTTGGTTCATTGAATGGCAGTTTCTGTTTTTACTATATCGACGTAAAAAAGGTGTTGAATTATATGGTTCATTTATATGCCAGATCATTTAACTATTATTACTAAATTTGAAGTACTATAAGATTTGCTATAATTTACTAAGTGATGCTACCAAAAATCGTACCTGTAGATTTTTCGAGTTTGATGACTGATGCGAAGCACAAACGTGATCTTCCGGTACCTGAAACAAAGGCAACGAGGTGTGTTCTCGTCACCCCTCCGATACTTAAGTCAGAGAGGGAATTTTGTGCGTGATGCTATGTGCTGGAGAACAATGAAAAAACGTACCTGAATAATGACTTAATGTTCTGTATTTATAGTAGTAAGTGACATTCTCCTAGTGGGACTCAACTAGCTGGATGTCCTCATCTGTTGGAGTCCTGAATAGTTAAGGAGTTTGTTGAATTCCATAATTATATGTGGGATAGAATCCTTGCAGGAGTTAAAAGTCCTAATTGCGTAGGAATTCTAAAGAGTCAACCATCGTCGGTTGTGAGGGGAGCATATGCCCGAGGACTGTGATGCTCGAGGACAAAATATTTGCAATATGCGAAGTAGCAGGCGATGTGGTCGGGCTTAGTGTCGAGGATACACATGCTCGAGGACACCGTAGATGGATTTACAGCTTTACCAAAAATAGTCGTCGGATAATGTGTTGATCGGGGATATTGGAAAATATCACCATCACTGGCCCCGTGCATATATGCTCGAAGACTTCGCTTGAGGATATGACGCAAAGAGACTGGAAATAAAAGCTCGAATTTTTAGCTCGAGGATTTTCTGAACGACTGTGATCACAAGGCTGATGTGTACTGACGTCAGCCCTAGAATAGGAAAAGGCGATAAAAACTGTTAGGGGTGGATGTAGGACACGTGTCCAGATCTGACGGTCGGGGTAGTGACCTTTGGGCTTCCTGCTCCTGTTGCCTATAAATACCCTATCCACATTTCATTTTTCACTTTTTACTTTTAGTAAACTTCTCTCGCTAATCGTCGGGATTGGAACTTTGAGTTTTTAGGCATCGACTTTAAGGTAAGACCTCGAGTTTTTAAGTTATTCTTTAGGCATTTTTTACCTAGGTCAGGATGTCTAGTAGTAGCAGTAGTGAGTCTTCGTCATCATCCTCGAGGAGTACTCCCGAGGAGATAGGATGCTCGATCATACCTATGGCCGTCCCAATTAATGCCCAACCTTGGGTACAAAGTATCCCGACCCTTTTTAGGTACCCCGAGTTTCCCGGTAAATTTAAGGAACATCTAGCAATATCGACGGCTAGGGAGCATGGGCTCATGCCCAAATGTGATATTAGGATGCCAGGGGTAGAGGATAGGATGGCCTTTGCTCAGGATGGAGAGTTCGTGATTTTTAGGGACTCGTGTTCGACCTGAAACAGCTTCCTCAATATACTTGTTTTGCTTACCTTTCGTCCCGAGGAGGATTTAGATTACCGAGGATGCCCAGTTCTTTGAAAGGATGGAAAGAAAAGTGGTTTTATGTCGTACCTCAGGATAATGACCTTCCTTTTAGTCCTAGGTGGGTTTTGCCCGACACTCCCAAATTTTGTGAAGGCCAGGTCTATTTCGAGTCTTTAGAAAGGCATAGGGTAATGTTAGAGAACCTCGAGCCTCTTGTATATGATATAGATGACATCCTCGGTGATGACGTTCTCGATCTCGCGGATGTGAAAGGCACTAAGGGTAGGACTTTTTTGCCTTCTTCTTTACTGATCTATCCTTGAACGTATAATTGTGCTCTTTTTAATGACTTGTTTTTTGCAGAGATGACTTTTGATCCTTCAGCCCTCAGAGAGGGAAGAAGAGAGCTCGGGACTTAGGCCCCGAAAATATCAGAAGTGGGCCAGGGGAAACTTCTGCCCGGGGACATACCCCGACCACACAGGCCACTGAGACTCCTACTAATCCACCTCGGTCACGTCCTCGACCAAGGAGTACTCCCGAGGTTGTTGACCTCGAGGATGAGGTCCCACCTATGCCCTCTTTGCAAGATTAGGATCCTGACTGCTGTCCTCTGGTGTCCAGCATCGTGGACAAGTATCGAAAGGACCTCGATTTTGATGAGGGCATGAAGGCTCTGGAATCTCTCACTCTGAAGGTAAGCTCGCTCAATTTACTTGGTGTAAATATAAGGTTTAAACGATGTGTTAAATGATGTGATTGCTTAAGCTCGGGTTTATATTGTGTAGGCTCTGAGCATTGCCCGAGGCCTTTCTCTGAAGGGGAAAGATGAGGCCCAAAAAACCACTGAACTCGAGGACGTTTCTCAAGCACATGAGAAGAGGATAGCCGACTTGGAGGCTGAGCGCTTTCTTCTTCAGAAGGAGCTCGAGGACTCGAAGAACGATGTCCAGAAAGCTCGAGAAGAGGCTAGAGCTGCCAAGGGCGAGGCCGAAGGTTTAAAGCTCGAGATCGAGCGTTTGAAGATTGACTTTGAGACTCGCCTGGCTGAAGCTCGAGGGGTTGCGATCGAGGACTTCAAAATGTCCGAGGAGTTCAACGGTCTTAAGGGAGAGTACGCCATAGGCTCGTACTTCCATGCCTTTAAGGAAGCTCGGGCATTTTTGAGATCGAAGCCCGATGCTAAACCCGAGGATTTAAAGAGCATCCCTGAGGTTGCTGATGTCCTCGAGCTTTCAGAGTCCGAGGAAATCGTGGAGGACCATGACGTCGACATCGACGGCGAGGATGCAGTGGAGGAGCAGGGGAGCACAGCCTTGGGAGAAAGGGCCGAGGACTTAGATTAGTTTATGTCTTTTCTTATGATGACACCCCTTTCTTTTTGTAATTTGAACATGTATTTTGCTCGATCAAGTATTTTTCTTTTTGCTGTGTACTGATGTCTCGATCATGACAAACTCAAATAGCTCGATGTAAGATGGTTAAATAACTCGACGCCTAGAGTAGTTAAAACATATCGAGGACTCAAATTGTAAAATCATTTTGGAACATCAAGTGTTGAACTCGGGCATGTAGACAAGTTATCCCAAGGACTCAAATTGTAAAATCATTTTGGAACATCAAGTGTTGAACTCGAGCATGTAGACAAGTTACCTCAACGACTAATTAATCATCTCGACGATTGAGAAGAAATAACTTAATTTTAAACAAGTTATAATGTCGAGGACAGTGGTGAATGTAGGATGTAGTTTTCTGGACACTTAACACTCGAGGACTAATCTCGAGGGATGGTATTCCCCGAGGTGTACGAAGATTTGTGACCGACCTCTGTACAGAAGTACATCCCGAGCTTTCACTTTGGAACCTAGACAAAAATTAATGATGCATATCCTCGGGATGTTTAGTTGCTCGGGGCTCCCAGGTTTTGGTGCTTGCTCGGGGCAAGGCTTTTAATGGCTTGTCAAGGACAAGGCTTAGGGTGGCTTGCTCGAGGGCAAGGCTTACATTGGCTTGTCGAGGACAAGGCTTAGAGGGGCTTGCTTGATGGCAAGGCTTACATTGGCTTGTCGAGGACAAGGCTTAGGTCGGCTTGCTCGAGGGCAAGGCTTACATTAGCTTGTCGAGGACAAGGCTTAGGGGGGCTTGCTCAATGGCAAGGCTCACATTGGCTTCTCAAGGACAAGGCTTAGGCAATTCCTGAACGCAAAGCAAACTATCGGGCTGTTATACCCGAGGCTTGGATTTATTAATTGCTTGGACTGGACTCGAATTTATATTGTATCCAAGCTGCCTACGTAACCAAACGGGATCAAGCCGAACGTAGTTCATTACAAAAGAAAACGGAAGAAAACGGAAAACATGCATGGGCACGCAAGCCCGCTAAACTAGAAATAAAATGCAAAGGCACGCAGGCACGAAGAACCAAAAACAATATTCAGAAGAATTAAAAATGCAGGAAAAGAAAATCTCCTAAATGGCATTGGGAATATTACTTGTAATATATTTTTAGATTATCGACACTCCAAAGCCTTGGAAGAGGTCTAACCGAAGTGTCTCTTAGGCTATATGCTCCTTTGCGAACCTGTCGTATGACCTCAAAGGGTCCTTCCTAGATGGGCCCGAGCTTCCCTAAGGGATGACCTGCTGCTTCGGCCCTCCTCAAGATCAAGTCGCCAGTTCTGAATCTCCGAGTCTTGACTTTGCTATTAAAATGTTTTGCTGTCTTAGTTTGGTAAGAGGCCACCTTTATAGCAGCTTGCTCCACTACTTCTTCCAAAAGATCAAGATGTTCAGTTGTATGCTCCGAGGTTTCTGGCACGAGCCTCCTATGGCTCAGGAGTCTAATTTCCACCGGGACCATTGCTTCAATGCCATAGGCTAACATAAAAGGGATTTCTCCTGTGGTTGTCCTATGAGTTGTTCTATACGTCCAAAGTATAGAAGGCAGCTCGTCGGACCAAGAACCCCTAGCATTGCTTATTCTTGTTCGGAGCTCTTGTAATATGATTCGATTTGTTACCTCGGCCAGACCATTGCTCCGAGGATGCAAAACTGATGTCAGACAGTGATCAATCCCAAGGTTTGAGCAAAAGTCCCTAAACTGTTGATTGTCAAATTGCCTACCATTATCGGTGATGAGGACCTTTGGTATCCCAAACCTGCAAATGATAGATCTCCAAGTGAAGGCTCTTAGCTTGTGCTCCGATATTGTGGTGAGAGGTTCGGCCTCTACCCATTTTGTGAAGTACTCTACTGAAACAGCAACAAACTTTAATTGACCTCTTGCCACAGGAAAGGGGCCGAGGATATCAACTGCCCATTGTTCAAACGGGGCCGAACAATTAATGTTGGTGAGGTCTTCGGCTGGTGAGTGGATAACATTACCAAACCTCTGGCACCTATCACATCTTTTAACATATCCTGAGGCGTCTTTTTTCATAGTTGGCCAATAGTACCCATATCATACGAGTTTAAAGGCCAATGCCCTGGCTCCTTGATGATTCCCGCACACACCTTCATGAACTTCAGCAAGGGCCTGGGATGACTCTGATGGTCTGAGGCATCTTAGGTGTGGAAGAGTAATACTTCTGCAAAAGAGGACACCGCTGATCATGCAGTACCTAGGAGCTCGAGCTCTGATGCTTCTAGCCAACTTGGCATCACTTGGTAGATTTCCACTTGTGATGAATTCTATGATTGGGTCCATCCAGGATGGTTTGTTGTCAATGTCCATGATGTCGAGGATTTGATTGATGCTGGGTTCTGTGATGATTTTAATGTGAACTGTTCTGTCAAGGCTGTCTACCCCCATGAACACAAGCCTGGATAATGCGTCGGCTTTTTCGTTGTCCTTTCGAGCAATTTTTGCAATTTCACAACTCTTGAATTTTCGTTGAAGATCCTGAACCTTCATACAGTACAAACTCATTTTCTCATCTTTCCTTTCAAATGATCCTTCAATCTGTCCGACCACCAGTTGTGAATCGCTGCATATCTTTACGAACTCGAGCTCAAGGCAAAGGGCTAGCTCCAGAGCAATAACGACGGCCTCATACTCGGCCTCATTATTGGTTGCTTCAAACTCGAACCTAAGAGCGCATTGGATCTCTGTTTGTTTGTCAGGGTTGACGATGATGACCCCTGCGCCCGAGCCCGAGGAGTTCGATGCTCCATCCACAAAAATTTGCCAAGTGTCCAAATTAGTGCTCATGCTCGAGCTGTCACCTGGCCCCCGAGGCCTAGGGGTTAGTTCTGCAATGAAGTCGGCTAGTGCTTGGGCTTTGATAGATGGGTGTGGTTTGAATTCCATGTCAAATTCTCCAAGCTTGATTGCCCATTTCATTAGTCTTCCCAATATGTCCGGCTTCTGAAATATATGCCTAAGTGGTTGATTAGTGAGCACCACAATAGGGTGAGACTGAAAATACTGCCGGAGTTTCCGTGCTGCTATAACCAGGGCAAGGGCAAGTTGTTCTGCCAAAGTATACCTTGTTTCCACATCTAATAGGACCTTGCTTACATAGTAGATAGGTCGTTGGACTTTGTTAACCTCTTTCACCAAGACCCCGCTGACCGCGTTTTGAGATATGGCCAAGTACAAAAATAAGGTGTCACCAGGCTCAGGCCTAGTGAGAATAGGAGGAGATGCCAATGTTTGCTTAAGCTCCTGAAAAGCTTTCTCACAGTCTTCACTCCAATCAAAGCCCTGGTTTTCTCTAAGGACTTTGAAGAAGGGATAGCACCTGTCTGATGCTCGAGACATGAACCTGTTCAAGGCTGCTATCCTACCAGTCAACCTCTGTACCTCTTTCTTGTTCTTTGGTGATTCCATAGACGCCAAGGCTTGTATTTGTCAGGGTTGGCCTCTATCCCCCGATGAGTGATAATAAAGCCCAAGAACTTGCCCGAGGCCACGCCAAATGCACATTTTGCGGGGTTCAACTTCATTCCGTACTTTCGCAAGGTGTCGAAAACCTCTTCAAGATCTGAAATATGCTGGTCCACCTGTTTGCTCTTGACCACCATGTCATCAACGTACGCCTCCACATTCCTTCCAATCAAGTTAGCAAAGACTTTGTTGATGAGCCTTTGGTATGTTGCCCCTACATTCTTCAAACCGAAAGGCATGACCTTATAACAGTATATGGCAGAATCGGCCATGAATGATGTCTTTTCTTGATCTTCCTCGGCCATGAGGATTTGATGATAACCAGAAAATGCATCCAAATACAGCTTATGTCCAAACGTGCTATCCACCAAGTTGTCAATCTGCGGTAGGGGATAACTATCCTTTGGACATGCTTTATTAAGATCTGTGAAGTCAATGCAGACCCTCCGCTTACCATTGGCCTTCTTCACTAAAACAATATTGGCAAGCCAATCGAGATATTGGACCTCCCGAATGAATTGAGCACTAACGAGTTTGTTAATTTCTTCACGAATGACCTCTCGACGTTCTGGGGCAAACTGTCTTTTCCTCTGCTTTACTGGTCTAGCCCTTGGGCTAATGTTAAGCCTGTGGACTGCAATTTTAGGGTCTATCCCTGACATATCCTCAACCTTCTAGGCAAAAACGTCAATGTTGCGAGATAAGCAACCAACAAGTTCTGTCTTTAGGGTGACGTCAAGATCCCGACCAATCGTCACCTTCTTATCATGTTCGAGCTCAATTTCCATCAATTCTTCGACAGGAGCAAGTCGGACTTGTTGCCCGGCCTCGGGCTCCATCCTCGAGATTTACATGACGTCGTTATTTATTTCCCGAACGCTGGCAACATAGCATTGTCTGGTAGCTATCTGGTCTCCACGGACGACCCCAACGCCATTACTTGTTGGAAACTTCATGGCTTAGTGGAAGGTAGACACAATGGCTTTAATCTTGTTTAGGAGTGGTCTTCCCAGAATAGTGTTATAGGCCATTGAGACACGTACCACTTGAAAAGATGTCATCTCCGTAACCTGTTTCTGGTCAGAACCCAAAGTTAGAGGAAGCTCGACGACACCCTCTGGAGTGATGACTCCTCCCCCAAACCCCTGGAGAGGAGTTTTAACCGATTTGAGCTGCTGAGATGAGATTCCCATTTTGGCAAAAGCTTCTTGTGAACGTATATTGGCCACACTCCCGTTGTCAACCAAGATTCTCTTTACTTCAAAATTGGCCACAATCATTGAGATTACCAAGGCGTCATCATGTGGAAGTGATACACCTTCTAAGTCCTTGGTCCAAAAAGTAATATCCTCCATCTTTCCATGAGGCATCCCAGAGGCCAAGGCATATTGTCGGGCATATTGTTTTCTTCCGCTGTTGGAGTCTCCTCCCGAGGCAATACCCCCAATGATGATATTGATGGTTCCAGCAGTGGGTTGACCATCCCTTTTTGCCTCAGGGGCTTTTTCCCTGCCACGATCATTTCTCCGGCGTTTGTCGTTATCGACGTAGGAACTCAAGAGTCCCCTTTTCATAAGGGCTTCAATCTCCCATTGCAGGGCCTTACAGTTCTCCGTGGTATGCCCATGATCCCGATGGAACTCACAGTACTTGTTCATGTCCCTGGATTCTGGTGGTGACCTCATTCTGACAGGCCATTTGAGTTCCTTCATATCCTTGATCTCCATCAATATATTGGTCTTTGACGTATTTAAACGTGTGAATGACGTCGGGGGAACCTCCTGTCTCTATTTTTTTCGATGTTGTTCTTCACGGGGGTTCGGGTCGTGCTGTCGTTTATGCTCGACCCTATCATGGGGTGGTCCAACCTTTCTCGGGTTTAGTGTTTCCTCCATATTTATGTACTTCTCAGCTCGGGTAAGAAGCTCGGTCACTGTCTTTGGCGGAGTTTTGGATAAAGACATCTTGAAAGCCTCGCACTTTATGACATATGTGAGGGCAGAAACTGCTGCAGTTATGTGTAGGTCAGGAATCTGAAGTCTTTCCTTGTTGAACCTGGTCATGAAGTCACGTAGGGTCTCATTTTGCCCTTGTCTAAGTTGCATGAGGGAAGCCGTTGTCTTCCTGATGCGTTTACTGTTTGCGAAGAAAGTAGAGAACTTGTCCGCCAAATCCGAGAATGAGGCTATGGAGTTGGGCTCTAAGGTTGAGAACCAATCCCTAGCAGCATTCGTCAAAGTTTGCGGGAAGGTCTTGCATATCACCTGATCTGGTGCGACCTGTAGATTCATGACGTCCGTGTATACGTTAAGATGATTGATTGGATCGGTGGTCCCATCATATTCTTTGATCCTAGTATACTTAAATCTGTCTGGCATGGGGAATGTTAATATCTCGGGAGTAAAGGGAGTGTTGGGACTGAATCTTGTCGTCCCTTTGTTGCCCTGAAGTAGGCCCGTCGTAATTCCTTCTTGAATAATCCTATCGAGTTCCCCGGACTCCATGGTCACTGATCTCGAGGCCGAGGTCACATGTGGTATACCTGAGGCTCTTGCTCCGCCATTGTCAGGGACATGTCTTTGAGCTCGAGCATCAGCCATAAAACCCCCATGGGGTGCTGGTGTGGGTGGCGGATGCGAATTTCTTTAACTTAGCAGCTAAGTCAGTGTGGCGACCTATTGTCTGAGCTCTTCAAAGGCTCCAGCAGTGACAACTACCGGCTGGGGTTCTGGCACTTCTGATGATTCCTCTTGAGGAACAAGGATATCCTTAGGAGGGGGTTGGTTTGGAGCGGATGAGCTTGC
Organism: Olea europaea var. sylvestris; assembly: GCF_002742605.1. Lineage (NCBI taxonomy): Eukaryota > Viridiplantae > Streptophyta > Magnoliopsida > Lamiales > Oleaceae > Olea > Olea europaea. The sequence continues at coordinate 377,045 of NC_036239.1, forward strand.
TAGTGGAAGACCTGAACGTGTGTTTACCATGGCTTCCGGTAGCGTTTCCCACAGACGGCGCCAATGATGCTACCAAAAATCGTACCTGTAGATTTCTCGAGCTTGATGACTGATGCGAAGCACAAATGTGATCATCCGGTACCTGAAACAAAGGCAACGAGGTGTGTTCTCGTCGCCCCTCCGATGCTTAAGTCAGAAAGGAAATTTTGTGCGTGATGCTATGTGCTGGAGAACAATAAAAAAACGTACCTGAATAATGGCTCAATGTTCTGTATTTATGGTAGTAAGTGACATTCTCCTAGTAGGACTCAACTAGCTGGATGTCCTCATCTGTTGGAGTCCTGAATAGTTAAGGAGTTTGTTGAATTCCATAATTATATGTGGGATAGAATCCTTGCGGGAGTTAAAAGTCCTAATTGCGTAGGAATTCTAAAGAGTCAACCATCGTCGGTTGTGAGGGGAGCATATGCCCGAGGACTGTGATGCTCGAGGACAAAATATTTGCAATATGTGAAGCAGCAGGCGATGTGGTCTGGCTTAGTGTCTCGAGGATGCACATGCTCGAGGACGCCGTAGATGGATTTACAACTTTACCAAAAATAGTCGTCGGATAATGTGTTGATCGGGGATATTGGAAAATGTCACCATCACTAAGGTTATATTTTTGTGGACAGATGATTGTTATCGTTACAAATCTGTGTTACGCAACGTGAATTATTAGCTGATAATTCAGTCAGTCGAAAAATAAGTGGCAAAAGAGAGAATAAGTAGATTGGTATCCATTTTGGTTCGTTGTCGTCGGAGCTACTCACCAGTCATTTTGCGGGTTATTTTTTTGTCCGATTGTTGTCGGATGCGTGATCTCACTTCTACCATAACAACTTCAAGGACGCTCGCCGACAGGAAGTTGGAAAGTTTGAGAAAAACATTACCAAGCAAGGGCTTGTACCAAACTTTGGCACAAAGAAGGGAAACAACTATCCAGTTAGCCCTATCTTGTTTGGCTTCTTCACGTCGTCATTGTATCATCACGCAACTAGTGGAGGCATGGCTCAACAATGTATAATGCCCTTATCAAAACAGATGGCAGCTTGTAGCAATGCGCTAGCTCAAATACATAAATGGAAAGTATTTTTAATAGCTGAGAGTTTTTAATCTTATTTTGAAGAACTTTAACATTTCCCCTTTATAAAAATTAGAAAAATAATTTAACAAAATAAGCAAGTTGGCTTCGGAGGATTTTATTCATGCTGTAAAGTTTCATATTTTTAGTATTTTGTTTCTGTAAGAAAAAATGGTGTAGGGAGTCAGGCGCCATGAGTGGGCGCCATGGCACCCAAATTGAAAGTAAGATGCAGTGAGGCGGGCGCCATGGCACCCATGTTTCTGCACGAAACTTGGTGCCATGGCGCCCGACTCAGCTATTTATATAGCTATTTTCCCCTTCATTTAGACCCGATTTTGAGAGCAAAATAGAAGAGAAAGCTTGGATAGAATTTTACAAGATTGAGGTTATTCATCTTGGGTATAAATTCAAAGGTATTTATATTCTTGGGAATTAACTTGAGGCTTGTTCAAGTAATCCAAATACATTGTTCTTCCAATATACATTGAAAAACATTTCTTCCCCAATTTCTTATCTTTCAAGAGGTTTGGGATTTTTTCACATTGTCAAGCTTTATTTTCTTGGGCAATCTTGGGAGGTCGTTTTCCCAACAATTTGGTATCAAAGCTTCTTCTTAAATCAAGGTGGTTAAGCTTCGATTTTTGGTGAGTTGTTTAAACTTTGTTGTGCACACAAGGTGTTTGTGAAAATTTTCAAGTGAAATTTGGTGGTTTATTTCCAGTAAACAAGTAGATAAATCATGTCTACTAGAGGAATGGTGAAGATTGGGAAGTATGAGATAGAGAAATTCAATGGGAAGAATGATTTTTCATATTGGAGAATGCAAATGAAAAATTTGTTGATTTCTCTAAAGTTGCACAAGGCATTGGTGGGAAAGGAGAAGAAGCACGTTGATATGTCGGACGAGGATTGGGAAGAGCTAGATCTTGAGGCACGAGCGTCTATCATTCTATGCCTTGAAAGAGATGTTGCTTTCTTGGTTGATAGTGAGGTAACGACGGCGGAGGTGTGGACAAAGTTGGAGGCGAACTTCATGACGAAGACTCTAACAATTCGGATCTATTTGAAGTCCAAATTGTATACTTGCAAAATGGATGAAGGTACACCAATCCGGAAGTACGTCAACAAGTTTGATAGGATCATATCGGACTTGAAGGACATTGATGTGGAAATAGATGATGAGGATCAAGCACTTCTAATACTTCTTTCATTGCCAAAGTCTTACGAGAACCTAGTACAAACATTGATGCTTGTGGGTGATAAACTTGTGATGGAGGACACTAAAACGTCACTTCTAGCGGATGATCTTCGAAAGATTGCAACTAGTGGCATGTCTACCATTGGTAACAAGGAGCAAGTTCAAGGATTGTTTGTAAGGAGTAGAAGCAATGTGCGACCAAAGGGCAAGGGAGAAAAATCTAGATCGAGTTCTAGACCTCTTGCGGAAAGGTCTTGTTTCAAATGCGGCAAGCTCGGGCATTTCAAGGTGAATTGTACTAACAAAAGGGGTTCAAAGAAGAACAATAAGAACAACAACAACGGGAAGGTGCAAGTCAAGCAAGAGGTAAGCTATGCCTCGGAAGGAGGGGAAAGCGATGAGTGCTACACCATCTCTTGTGATGAAGAAACCTCTGGTAAGTGGATTCTTGACTCTGGATGCTCATACCATATGTGTCCAAATAGGAAGTGGTTTACTACCTATAGAAACACTGATGGTGGAACCGTGTTGATGGGTAATAACCATTCCTGTAAAACGGTGGGGCTCGGTTCAATTAGAATCAAGATGCATGATGGAGTGGTTAGAACATTGATGGATGTTAGACATGTTCCTGATTTGGGGAAGAACTTTATCTCTGTTGTTACCTTAGACTCTGGTGGTTGCAAGATTGTAACATGGAATGGAGTAAAGAAGGTTGTTCGTGGTTCTTTGATTGTGATGAAGGGTATTCGTGAAGGCAATCTCTATGCTCTTCAGGGTACTACAGTTACAGAAGATGTAGCAGTTGGAACAAGTGGAAGTGATGGAGACCCATGTGAGTGCACTCGGCTATGGCATAGGAGGCTTGGGCATATGTCTGAAAAGGGGCTAGATTTGCTAGTCAAAAAAGGTTTGCTAAAGAAGATGAAGAAGCCTTCCATGGATTTTTGCGAGCATTGCGTGTACCGTAAAGCACACCGAGTTCAGTTCCAGCCAAGCAAACATAGAAGCAGAGGCATTCTAGACTATGTGCACACGGATGTATGGGGTCCGGCTTCTGTTACTTCCAAAGGTGGTTCTAGGTATTTTGTTACATTTGTTGATGATTATTCTAGATATGCTTGGATTTATTTTTTGAAGCATAAGAATGAGGTATTCAACACTTTCAAGAAGTGGAAAGCAATGGTTTAAAATAGAACAGGAAAGAAATTGAAGACACTGCGATCTGATAACGGTACTGAGTATACAGATGGTGCTTTCAAGGAGTTTGTGGTAAGGAAGGCATTGCGAGACACTGGACAGTTAGAAATACACCGCAACAAAATGGGGTCGCGGAAAGACTGAATCGCACATTTTGAGAGAAATCGATGTGTATGTGATCCTATGCTGGTTTGGACAGAGAATGGTGGGCAGAGTCGGTTGCAAATGCTTGCTACATAGTGAAATGGTCTCCACATTCAAGGTTAGATAGAGATGTACCTTACAGGATATTGACAGGAGAACATGCAGATTATGAGAAACTCAGAATATTCGGATGCACAGCCTACTATCACGTCAACGAGTGAAAGCTTGATGCGAGGGCCAAGAAGGCTATATTCTTGGGGTATGCGGCAGGTGTTAAAGGCTATCGCCTACGGTGTGTAGAGGATTCTAAGTTCATAATCAGCATAGATGTTACTTTTGATGAGAACTCCATGATAGCTTCGTTGAAAGCTACAGTGCCCGGTGGTGATGATGTTGAGACTACAAAGTCTCAAGTTGTTGACATAGAACCTAGAGATCAACCTGGTTCTAAGCATGCTCAAGAGAAACATCATACAGACACTCAAGATGAGAGTGATGATGGGCTTGAACAAGAGACGGTTCAGCAAGAGAATGTACAGGCACAGCAACAACAACAGCTTGTAGATAACTTGGCTTCCTCTAGGTCACGCCGTACTTACAAGCAAGTTCTAAAGTTGGGGTCAGACGAGCCTTTGAGGCACTATGGGCAAACAAATTTGGTTGAGTATGCACTTTCGGTGGAGGATGATGAGCCTACCACTTTCAAGGAAGCTATTTTAAACAACAATAGTGAGAGTTAGTTGGCAGCAATGGAAGAAGAGATGGAATCACTTCACAAGAACCAAACATGGGAGGTTGTCCCATTGCCCATACGTAAGAAAGCTATTGGTTGCAAGTGGTTGTACAAAAAGAAAGAGGATCCTACCAAGCTCGGTGGTAAAAGATTTAAAGCAAGGTTAGTGGCTAAGGGGTTTGCACAAAGAGAGGGAGTTGACTACAATGAGATCTTTTCTCCGGTGGCCAAGCATACTTCCATTCGGGTACTATTGAGTATTTTTACTCATCATGATCTTGAGCTGGAACAACTCGATGTCAAAATCGCCTTCTTGCACGGGGACTTGGATGAGGAAGTCTATATGCATCAACCTGAGGGCTACAAAGTTGAGGATAAGGAACGTCAGGTATGTCGCTTGAGAAAATCACTATATGAATTGAAGCAATCTCCTCGGCAGTGGTACAAGCAATTTGACTCCTTCATGCTAAAGCATGGTTTCTCCAGAAGTGAGTATGATTGTTGTGTTTATATTCGAAAACTTCGGGGAGGTAACTATATCTATCTTCTTTTGTATGTGGACGACAAGCTTATCACTTCGAAAAGCAAGGTGGAGATAGATAGGTTGAAATCTCAACTTGGTAAAGAGTTTGAGATGAAGGATATGGGGGCTGCTAGGAAAATACTGGGTATGGAGATTAGAAGAGAGAGGATGAATCGACGAATGTTCTTGAGTTAGAAAGGCTACATTGAGCGGGTTATTGCTAGGTTCGGGTTGCAAGGTGCAAAGTCGGTGGTGACTCCATTGGCTCCACATTTCAAGCTCTCTGGTAAACAATCTCCTACTACAGCGGAAGAAAAGGTACGCATGGATCGTGTACCTTATGCTAGTGCAGTTGGCGGTTTGATGTATGCCATGGTGTGTACACGCCCAGATATTTCACAGGCGATTAGTGTGGTCTGTAGATTCATGGCGAATCCAGGGAAGGCACACTGGGAAGCTGTGAAGTGGATCCTGTGGTACTTAAAAGATATCGCGGATACGGGTTTATGTTTTGGTGGAGATACATCATACATGTCATATAAGTGGGTTTGTGGACTCGAATTATGCAAGTGATCTAGATAGACGATGATCTACTACTGGATATGTGTTTTGCATACATGGTACCCCAGTTAGTTGGCGATCGATGTTACAGGCTACAGTGGCTCTTTCTACTACAGAGGCCGAGTATATGACTATGGCAGAGGGAGTGAAGGAAGCATTGTGATTGTGGGGTCTTCTAGATGATTTGGGGATTGAGCAGGATTGTGTGGACTTGTGGTGTGATAGCCAGAGTGCGATTCACTTGGCTAAGAATCAAGTTCATCATGCTCGAACCAAGCATATCGACGTCAGGTATCATTTTGTTCGATATTTCTCTCTTGAAAGTACACACAAAAGAGAACCCAGCAGACATGTTAACCAAAGTGGTAACAGGTAGCAAGTTTTAACATTGCTTGAACTTGCTTCACATTAGTCCGTGTTGATATGCCCGAGTGGGTGTGGCCCTTCGGGACGGGGTTGAAATGAGGTGAAGAGTACATGAAGGTGGAGGTGAACTACGGAGGCTTGATCCCGAGTTTTGGGTACATAGGCAACCATGCTTTGAATGGTGCAGCCGAGTTTGGCGCTTGCTGCTTCTTCTTGTGTTCGTCCAAAATTTGAGATTTATCAAATGATGTACGAGGTTGAGAATTGTAAGAAAAAATGGTGCAGGGAGTCAGGCGCCATGAATGGGCGCCATGGCACCCAAATTGAAAGTAAGATGCAGTGAGGCGGGCGCCATGGCACCCATGTTTCTACACGAAACTTCGCGCCATGGCACCCGACTCAGCTATTTATATAGTTGTCCCCCCCCCCCCCTTCATTTAGACCCGATTTTGAGAGCAAAATAGAAGAGAAAGTTTGGATAGAATTTTATAAGATTGAGGTTGTTCATCTTGGGTATAAATTCAAAGCTATTTATATTCTTGGGGATTAACTTGAGGTTTGTTCAAATAATCCAAATACATTGTTCTTCCAATATACATTGAAAAACATTTCTTCCCCAATTTCTTATCTTTCAAGTGGTTTGGGATTTTTTCACATTGTCAAACTTTATTTTCTTGAGCAATCTTGGGAGGTCGTTTTCCCAACAGTTTCTTTCTAAAATATGAAAAATTTACTAATCCGAAAGGATTGTATCTGCATCAAACATGATTTCCAAAGCAAGAGATTGCTGGAAAACTGCAGCGCCTTTGTAACTTGTTTTCGGAAGTTGTGTAATAGATACGTGGAAGCAGATTTGGAATTTCTATGGACCTTTCTTCACCTAATCACCCACTGTTGAATCATGGAAGTATCTCTTATCAAGTGTTTCCTTACTGGCAGTATGTCCCAAGAAATAGTTGGATCACAAGTGATGAACCTATATGTTTTAGTAATCTGAAAGTAAGCATATGTATTATGTTTTTACGGTTCTTCATCAAATAATTCTGAAATTCATTGCAATATGTTCTCTTCCATATTTCATTTCCCAGTCCCATGTAAAATGTTACTTTCCTAACGACGTGTTCAAATGAGATGCCAGTTTTGTTTTCAGAAAGAAAGGTTAGATTATGAAACAATTGGCCTTGATGAATCAATCACTTTTAAATTCACTTAATTTTGTTTCAAGATTGTTAATTATAAAAAAAAAAAAAAAAAAAAAAAAAGGAAAAAAAGAAAAAAAAATTCGTTCAAGGTGTGGGACTGGACTACAGACGATGACTTCTGAATACGATACACATGTTGGAGCGAGTTCGAGATTTCGAAGCCGTTAAGAGTAGCACCTGTGGTGGTATATAGCATCATTCATCAAGAATAGATTTGAGGCCTAATGTGATACATATTTTCCGAAAGTATACACCAAAGAAATGGCTCCCAGTCCACAAAGGCAGAAATTTGACTTGTCATGAGATGTAATATAGATTTTATCATGACTTGGGACATGAACCCGTAGAATTTTCAGTTAAACAATGGATGTCAAATTGAATTATTATTCTCAACGAAAGAGTTTGTAAATTTAGTCTTGAGTGTGAAATAAATTAATGTACAATGATCAAGTACACTAAGTGCAATTTCAGTTGCCATGGTAATATTAACCCCGTTGTCACCAATTTACTACGTTAATTATTTCATCTAGGTAAATTTTCTTAAATACTTCTTACGCATACATGATTTTGAATAAGAATCAGGTAAAACATTTTGGAATTATCATCCATGTCATCGGCGGAAGTATAGATGAAGGTGGAGAAACTTGGCTCCAAGGCACGCGATGGACAAGGAATATCGAAGATGCCTCCATGATAAATGGAACCGGAATGTTGTTTGTGTTTTGCACCAAAATAAAACAACCCAAACGCTAAAGCCAAAATTTGAGAGGCTTTTATTCTGGATTTCCGGATTTATTGAAGACCAACAAAGCTTTTAAATAAAATGTGATGCAAGAATGCAGGAAGTGATTTTTAAGCAAGAAGATGGAGGGAGATTCCTATATATTTCATTATCTTGAATCAATGAAATCTTGAATCTATTTATAGATTCGAATTACACCTCTTCCAACAAGTTACAACCTTTGATAGACACATTTTAGACACGAAAAAACATCCCAAAAACAAATAAATAAATAAAATAATCAAATTTTGGGCATGAAACCAGATTGAAACGTACTGGCTCAGATGAAGAACGCTGGCGGCCACCAAGAGTGGGAGGCTGCCTGTTATTAAATTAGACCGCTACTTATTTCGCCCGAATCATTGGGACGCAAAATAATTTAAATTGAGAAGAAATAAATGTAGCAAAATAATAAGTGCAAATGACACAAAAATTTACGTAGTTCGGCAATCATGCCTACGTCCACAAACCCACACCAATTTTTTACTATAATAACAAGAGAATAAAAGGAATACAACAAATACACTCTCTGTATTTTATTTGCCTACGTAAAGACAATCTCTCAATTTTCTCTTGTTAATTTCTGCATAAACTAAAGCGTAACTGCTTCACACTTTTGTGCTTCACTCACTGTCTCTCATGTTTTCATTCTACACAGTTTGCACTTGATTTTGCTCTCCATTTTTGCACTTGTTTTGGCCTCCAATTTATAGAGAAATTCTCACCATTCTCATTAAATGCATGTCCATCAATTTCAACAAAGTTGCCTTGCATTAAATGCATGGCAAAATTTTCTTCCAAAAAAATTCCGACTGCATGGTTGAAAGTTTCTCCATTCACATTGTTTTAGTCAACAATTGCTACCACAATTTGGAAAATATTTGTTTGACACCATGGAAAATTGTGAAGCCTAAGTTATAGGCTCCAAAATTTCAACAATCTCCCACTTGGAGACTAATGTGGCTTCACCTTGAGACATCCTGCGAGCAGTTCCTTTTTAGTAAAATTGGTGTGGATCACCTTCCCTGTCTTCATTTTGGAAGGCCAACTGAAGTTGAACACAAATCTAGTTTTTCCACAGTTACCGTCATGGTTAACATGTCAGCTGAGTTTCTGCTGCCCTGGATCTTTTTCAATGTTAATACTCCATCCTCTAAGAGAGATTTGATGAAGTGATAACGAAGACCTATGTGCTTCGTTCTCGAATGAAATGTTGCATTCTTTGCCAGATGTATAGCACTCTGACTGTCACTGTGCAAAACATTTTTTTTATGCTTGAGACCCAATTCTGTCAACAGACCTTGTAACCAAATCATCTCTTTGCTAGCTTCGACTACTGCCACATACTCTGCTTCTGTAGTAGATAAAGCAACAATCTTCTATTTTTGCGAAACCGAACTCACTGCAGTAGTACCTACTGTGAATACATAACCGGTGGTGCTTTTCCTGTGATCGACCTCGCCAACAAAATCTGCATCTACAAAGCCTTGTAGTGCCAACTCACCTCTTTTAAAATACAAACATTTATCAACAGTACCCTATAGATATCTCAGTATCCACTTCACTGCTTCTCAATGCTGTTTTCCTGGATTCGTCATGAATCTGCTCACAACTCTCACTGCATGAGCAATGTCTGGTCTTGTACAGACCATTGCATACATTAAACTTCCAATGGTTGAGACTTATGGAATATTAGCCATGAAGTTCCTTTCGTCTTCTGTTTTCGGACACTGGTCGTTTGATAGACAAAAGTGATTAGCTAATGGCATGCTAACTGCCTTTGCATTGTTCATGTTGAACATCTGCAAAACTTGACTAATAGCTCCCACGTTTGATTAGAGATAAGAGACGTTATCTCATCTTTCATTGCAAGCTCCCACTTAATTGCATCCTTTCCTTGACATGCCTCATCATAGCATTCAGGTTCACCTGCATCAGTAAGTAACAAATAATTTATGTACTTTCTGTTTGGAACATGTGGTCAGGAAGGTCTTCTAGGAACAGGAGTTGGAGGTAAAGTCTCCGCAACATCTTCCTCTGGCTGAGGACTTTCATCTGTCTGCTTTGACATACTACTACTTGGAGTATCATCCAACTCAACATATGTTGGATTATCATGTATGTCACTGGACTGCGCTGTATCTCTATCCTTGTACATCACCCTTTCATTGAATATGACATCTCGACTTCTGATGACCTTTTTGTTCTTATCAACCCAAAAGCGATACCCGAACTCATCTCCACCATATCCAATGAAGGTACACTTTAGTGATTTGGGGTCAAGCTTATCCCTTGCTTGATCACTAATATGTACATATGCGACACAACCAAAAACTTTCAAATGAGAAAGTTTTATTTCTTTTCCGCTCCATACTTCCTCCGGTATCCTATACTCCAAAGGCACTGATGGCCCGCGATTGATTAAGTATGCTGTTGTGTTGATAGCTTCAGCCTAAAATTGTTTAGGCAAGCCAGCATGTAACCGCATGCTTCTGGTTCTCTCTGTCAACATTCGGTTCATTCGTTCGGTCACATCATTTTGTTGCGGTGTTCCTGGCAACGTCTTTTCCAGTTTGATACCATTCTGGTAACAAAAGTTTTTGAAATCAGTATGTTCATACTCTCCATTATCTGATCTCAATTTCTTTACTCGTAAACCTGTTTCATTCTCCACCATAGCTTTCCACTTCTTGAACATCTTGAACACTTCGGATTTGTGTCTCAAGAAGTAGACCCATACTTTTTCGGAGTGATCATTGATGAAAGTCACAAAATAAGACTTTCCGCCAATAGATGGAATTGCAACTGGTTCCCAGACATCCGTGTGGACTAACTCTAGCTTTTCCTGCTTCGGAGTTCTACCACAATTGTTGAAACTCACTCGCTTCTGCTTCCTGAAGATGCAACTCTCACATAGGTCTGCATCAATAGATTGAAGTCCTGGTAGTTTCCCTTTGTCATGCATGTACTTGAGTCCTTTCTGACTCATATGCCCCAATCTCTAGTGCCATAGATTCCGATCTTCATTCGAATCGGCAACTGCAATTATTCTGTAAGCACTCATCGTGGTGTAAAGAGTACCACTTTTCTTGCCTCATGCTATGGTCATTGCACCCCTAGAAACCTTCCAAATATCACCGTTGAAGGTTGTGACATAACTCTCATTTGATAGTTGGCCCACAAATATCAAGTTCTTCCTCAAGTTTGGAATATGTCTGACATCCTTCAATTTCCATACAGATCCATTAAGCTTGATCTGCACTTCGCCTTTGCCGACTACATCGCAAGGTTGATCATCACCAAGATACACTTTTCCAAGATTGCCTAACTCATACCTCGTAAAGAGTTCTTTGTTTGATGTAGCGTGAAAAGATGCTCCAAAATCTATTACCCAATATTCTGTTTTGCTTTCCAAAGAGCATATCAAAGCATCATCTGATTCCTCTGCTATAACATTGGCCTCGGCCTTGTTTTTATTTTCTTTCTTGGAAACTTGACACTGATTTTTGTAGTGTCCGATCTCGCCACAATTCCAACATTCAACAACTTTTGATTTGTTGGAATTCTTTGGATTTCTGGATTTTGATCTACCAAACCTTGACTTGCTCCTGTAATGCCCTTTACCTCTGTTTGAACTTCTGCCTCTGCTCTCCACGTTCAAAGCGGCTCCAGAAGTGGAAACACCTTCTAACTGTCTTCGTATTTCCTCGGTCAGGATCATACTCACGATATCTTCAAATTTCAATTTGGACTTTCCGACAGAGCTACTAATTGCTGTAATTGTGCCATTCCAACTCTCGGGCAGTTGCCCAAGAATCAATAAAGCTCGAACCTCATCACTGAACGTGATTTCGACTGTGTTTAACTGCTCCATCACTTCATTAAACATATTTAGATGTTTTCCAAATCTTTCACCTTCCGCCATTTTCATAGTAAATAGCTTTTTGGTTAAATGGACTTTGTTTGCTGCAGATGGTTGTTCATACATGCTAGATAGGGCCGCCATGAAAGATGCCATCGTCTTCTCATTTTTTATGTTGAAAGCGGCTGACTTTGATAACGTCAGCCTTATTGCGCCAAGAGCCTTTCGGTCAAGTAATTCCCACTCATCGTCGGTCATCTCCTCCAGCTTTACGTGAAGTGGTTTATACAAGTCCTTCTGGTACAAATAGTCCTCCATTTGCATCTTTCAAAATCCAAAGTTTGTACCATCAAACTTATTGATTTTGGATATCTTCTCATCTGTTGCCATTCCTCCCACTTAAATTCTGGAGCTGTGATACCAGTTGTTATAAAATTAGATCGCTACTAATTTCGTCAGGATCAGTGAGACGCAAAATAATTTAAATTGAGAAGAAATAAATGTAGCAAACTAATAAATGCAAGTGACACAAGAATTTACATGGTTCGGCAATCGTGCCTACGTTCACAAACCCCACGAGTTTTTTACTATATTAATAAGAAAATAAAAGGAATTCAACAAATACACTCTCTGTATTTTATTTGCCTACACAAAGACAATCTCTCAATTTTCTCTTGTTAATTTTTGTACAAACTAAAACCTAACTGCTTCTCACTTTTGTACTTCGTTCACTGTCTCTTATGTTTTCACTCTATACAGTTTGCACTTGATTTTGCTCTCCATTTTTGCACCTGCTTTGGCCTCCAATTTATAGAGAAATTCTCACCATCCTCATTAAATGCATGTCCATGTTACATCAAGACATCACATTCTCTTGAAATAAATTCTGACATTTATTTGTGGAAAAATGAATATGGGTAAATTGTACGTGCGATTCAACTGATTTAGTTCGCACACTATCTAAATAAACAATTCTTATTTCCATGATCACAAGTCGAAAAATACTTAAATGTTAAAATTTTAATAAATACTTAATAAATTGCATTGGAAATGAATTATTAGAAATTTATCAGCGGAAAAATCTGTTTAAAAAAATGAAAAAAAGAGAACCCTAATGGAGAAATTTATCAGCGAAAAAAGATGTTTAAAAAAATGGGAAAAAGAGAACCCTACGTGTGGTTCTATTGAATTTTTTAAAATAAAGAAAAATGGAAAATAGATAACCCAACGTGCGGTTCTCGAAACATTTTAAAATAAAAAAAATGGAAAAGAGAGAACCGTACGTGCGGTTCTCAATACATTTTTTTAAAATAAAGAAATGAAGAAAGAACCATACGTGCGGTTCTTGTGAATATTTTAAAATAAAGAAAAATAGAAAATGGAGAACCATACGTGCGGTTCTCTTTGATATTTTCAAAAATTTCAATTTTACTTAATCAAAAATGGAAAATTACAAATATATTTAACCACCATTTGTTTCCCATTCTTTGGCCATAAAAATAAAAAAAAATATAACCGTTACATATTACATTTTCTTGAAATAAATTTTTAGACATTTATTTGTGGAAAAATGAATATGGGTTAACCGTACGTGCGATTCAACTGATTGAGTTCGCAGACTATCTAAATAAACAATTCTTATTTCCATGACCGCAAGTCGAAAAATACCTAAATGTTAAAATTTTAATAAATACTTAATATATTGCATTGGAAATGAATTATTAGAAATTTATCGGCGGAAAAATCTATTTGAAAAAATGGAAAAAAGAGAACCCTAATGGAGGAATTTATTATCGAAAAAAGGTGTTTAAAAAAATGGAAAAAAGAGAACCCTACGTGTGATTCTCCGAACATGAGAGAACCATACATACGGTTCTCGAAACATTTTAAAATAAAGAAAAATCGAAAATAGAGAACCGTACGTGCGGTTCTCGTCATAAAGAAAAATAAAAATGGAGAACCGTACGTGCGGTTCTCAGTACATTTTTTTAAAATAAAGAAATGAAGAAAGAACCATACATGCGGTTCTTGTGAATATTTTAAAATAAAGAAAAATGAAAAATGGAGAACCATACGTGCAATTCTCTTTGATATTTTCGAAAATTTCAATTTTATTTAATCAAAAATGGAAAATTACAAATATATTTAACCACCGTTTGTTACCCATTCTTTGACCATAAAAATGAAAAAAATATAACCGTTACATGTTACATCAAGACATCATATTCTCTTGAAATAAATTTTTAAACATTTATTTGGGGAAAAATGAATATGGGTTAACTGTACGTGCGATTCAACTGATTGAGTTCGCAGACTATCTAAATAAACAATTCTTATTTCCATAACCGCAAGTCGAAAAATACTTAAATGTTAAAATTTTAATGAATACTTAATATATTGTATTGGAAATGAATTATTAGAAATTTATCAGTGGAAAAATCTATTTAAAAAAATGGAAAGAAGAGAACCCTAACGGAGAAATTTATCAGTGGAAAGAGGTGTTTAAAAAAAATAGAAAAAAGAGAACCCTACGTGCGGTTCACAATGAGAGAACCATACGTGCGGTTCTGTTGAATATTTTAAAATAACGAAAAATGAAAAATAGATAACCTTACGTGCAGTTCTCGAAACATTTTAAAATAAAGAAAAATGGAAAACAGAGAACCGTACGTGCGGTTCTCGGTAACATTTTAAAATAAAGAAAAATGAAAAATAGAGAAATCTCGTCAACAATTTATCACACAAAATTTTTGTCAGACTGGCGACCCGCTACCAATTCAATGGGTAGAACCCTTTTATTGAACAAAAATACCCTACTTTCCCATTCGTTTTCAGCTTCGAGATTTCAGTCTTCCAGACGCCTCCTCTTTTCAACCACAAAAGAGAACTCTCTTTCTTTGTCATGTAAGTTTTTCGATTTCTCTATTTTTTTCTTTTCTGTTTTACTGATGAATACGTTAATACTTCATTATATTAGTCTACCCTAATCTCGCCCCCCTCAAATTGTAGCTACTTCAAGCGTCATGACTGTTTGGGTGATGTTTGTTGGTCGTCGACCTAGGATCTACAACACATGGGGGGAAGCGAAGACGTAAGTCGAAGAGTTTCCTAATAATTGCCACAAGTCTTATGACAAGAGAGAAGATGCTGAGAACGATTTGCGAGCATTTCGGACTGGTGGGCCTCACCCACTGTAATTTCTCTCTTTTTTTATAATTTATATATTATTCACCTCCGCCTTTATTATCTTTTATAGCAATTTTTTGTAGAGAGGGAAAGTATATGCTGTTTTTGTTGGCCGTAAGCCTGGAATTTACAGTTCCTGGTACGAAGCAAAGAAACAGGTCGACGGGTTCCCAAACAACTCTTTCAAGGCTTTTAAAACAAGAGATGATGCGGAGAAGGCTGTTGCAGAGTTTGCTTCCTCTACCAATCAAGTCGTTCAGAATGAAAATGAAGATTTTTTTAATATTCAATTGGAGATTCAATTGAAGATATCAAATTTAAAACTTCGATAGCATTGTTTTTTGTCCTCTTATTTAATATGTCTGGATATTTTATGTAAATATTTTATGTACTGATTTATAATATCTGTTTTTTGTTACCATTAGCCTCATGTCCGTATTTATTATTTTATTTTAATTACATCAGTATTATTATAGTTTATTATCAACTGACAAATTTTCTCACATGCTTCCCCTTAATGTACTATATGGTTTTACATTGAGTGTGAGTTTAGTAGTGTAATTTTCAACCGTCCACAAAAGACATAAAAGTCTTTCAAAAGTAGTTCTTTGCTGGTAATATTTTTCTAATTCTAGTACTGGTGTTTTAGCAACTTTATGATTTTAACGATTCGCTATCAATACCTTTTGCTTCAACTCTAACTTCATTTTGTGCTTTCCTTTCTGGACTCTCCCATCAACGAGTCATGTTCATCCTCCTGGTCATCATGCTGGTGTAAAATAGTCCATGGGTTTTTGCCTTCACAGTAATGCTGCCATTGCTGCATGTGCGCCTCAAGTTGCAGGAGCTAAGGTCTTAATTATTGATTGGGTAATGACATTAATTCCCAAGATTACTACCACTGCGTCAAATTTTTATGACAAAACTATAAATATTTGTGTATACTTTCAATTGTGTGTGCACATTATATTCTCAATCAGTAGATCTTTATCTTCCATGTTACTTGCAGGATGTACACCATGGAAATGACACCCCTAGAAATATTTGAGAAAAACAAATCGATAATCTTACAACGATATGCCTAGTTTTTTTTTTTTTTTATTGATGTCTATTGATGACAATTTATACCATTTACATGATACATGTTGAGCCAGATCCAAGATTGTAATTATACTTATGACACATTTATAACTATATTCTCAATCAGCAGATCGTTATCTTCCATGTTACTTGCAGGATGTACACCGTGGAAATGGCACCCAAGAAATATTTGAAAAAAAAAATCGGTAAGCTTACAACGATATGCCTATTTTTTTTTTTTAATTGATGTCTATTAATAACAATTTATACCATTTACATAATACATGTTAAGCCAGATCCAAGATTTTAAATATGCTCATGACACATTTATAAGTTAAACACTTCTTTTTTATTTTATTTTATGATACACTTTAACCATTTATCTCTCTTTAAAACTGCTTTATTTGGCATGTGGGGTGAAATCTATTCTCTGCTATATGCAAGAACATCATTAACACAAATTCAATTAGTTTCACTGCACTCTCTTTTTTCCTTCTCTCTTTTTAATTCCTACAGTCACCACTGATTGTAGGATGGTCCTATTATCTGTGCCTGCTACTGTTAATCCGACCCATTATCGAAATTCTAATGCCATCTCACAGTTATCAATTAGAGAAATCATTGGCATTTGGAAATTCAGATGCTACTTCCTTTACATTAGGCTCCATCACCATTCTTCATGAAATCATCACAGTGGGCCGTCTTAACAAGAGATACG
>NC_036239.1:393838-420698 GCF_002742605.1 Olea europaea var. sylvestris
ATATATATATATATGTTTTGTGTTTTGTTGTTTTGTTATTTGTTGTTTATAACTTTTTCTTTTAATAACTTTAATCATATTCAGTACTCTCCTTAGTTTTCTATAAATCTTTTCTTAAAATCATATATAAATCCCTTTTTTTTTCACCACCTATGACATATAAACTTGAACTTGATTTCTTTTTATAAGGTTACCCGTAGCACTCCCTTATAAAATTCTTAGATTAATTTTTTCCCTTTCCCCAGTATCTTTAGAAAATATCAAAAGGCTCACTCAGGATTAACCTAAAAACAGTATGGCTTCTAGAAATCAAATTATGCTTTTATTATATGCATAAGATGAAATGATAAACGTAACAAATATTTACTTAAAAATATAAATACATAAGTATAAAAGCATAAATCAGGGATTTATAAATTCATCTTTAAAAAGATTTACAACTAAGGATTTCCCTTTTAGGAAGTCCCTAAAGTTCTAAAATAAACTTAAAAAATAAAAGATACCTTAAATATTCATAGGAGTGTTTCAGCTATACAATATTTTTTGGATTGAGAATTTTTCTAGAGAAGAGATTTCAAAGGTTTTTTAGATAGCAGAGAGTACACATGTTGTAAACTTTTGCCTAAATCGAATGAAACTCATTCCTTAAATAGAAAAATTCTTGCGAGCAAAAAGTCTAAATTATCCTTGAGAAAGGCACACGTTTCACCGAGAAACTTCTGGCCATTCTAAAGTCTAACAAGTGGCAAGGAAAATTTTCAAAAGTTCTTATGTCTTTTGCTAAAAATTCAAAAGGTCTACAGTTGGGAATCTTTCTTTTCTACCAACTATACAAAAAAGTCTAAAAATTCTATCAATAAAAGAGAAAAAGTCTAAAGTTGAATAGTGAACTTTTATCGCCACTTTGAAAGAATCTTTTATCTTTTCTTCTTTTCCTCTAACACATTTGTCTTGTTCTGCATTATTGGAAATCTTGATCACGTATCAAGATTATAGCGTGCCACTAATGAAAATGACATTTCACTATCTGAATTATTGTATCCTTCGTTCTGTGGATCTTCGTCTTCATTTGAAAGTCTGGAATTACTAGCTTCATCTTTTTCTTTTTGATCTGGGCATTTTGTAATTTCTTTCTCTTCTCCATGGTTCTTTTTTAAAATTGTTTCAAATACTTGATTAACTGCTTCTCTAATTTGTTCTTTTAATCCTTCATCATTTTTCTTCTTCTTAATCTTTTTCTTTTTTCTGGAAGAAGTTCCTTCATCTTTTTTAAATTGCTTCTGAAATTCTTCAATTTTTTCAAAAATCTTTTCTAAAGAAACAGTGTCTGGATTGGGGTCTTGTGCTTCTTGAAGAAATAAGCAGTCTTGACTATCTTGGGCCACCATTTTTTCTTTTCCTTTACTAGACTGAATTTCTTGGGCTTGTGAAAAGTCTGGGTTATTTGTAAAATGTTCTGGCGAAAAATGATCTGATGGACTATATTTGACTAAATAATCAAATTTTCCACTGGACTGTCCTAAAAGATCCCAAATCTCTTTACCCTTGTCTGTAGCAGATTTTTCAGTCTGCTGAGTCTGATTATCTAATTTAGTAGAGGAATCAATAGTCCCCTGAGTCTGTTGGGCTTTTGGTAAGTCCACAACTTTCAACGGATTTGATAAGTCTTTAACAGCTACCGTTTGGGCTGGACTAGCTATGGACTTCTTGGGCTCCATAGTACCTGTTGGATATTGGACTTTTAAATCCAAAATCTCTTTTTCAAGTTGGGCCACTTTCTTTTGGAGTTGGGTTCTTTCTAATAAAAGGTTCTGATTGGCTTCATTGATAACTTTGTAATTTCTTTGCATACACTCATAGTGTTGGCAAAAAATATTCTGGCCTTTACTTGGAGAGAAGTCTAATGGAGGATCGGAGTAATTTTTTAAAGAAGGGGATAAATAAAAATTTATTCCTATCTGTTGTCTTGTTACATATAATGTTTCTTGAAAATTTGTAAAACCTTTGTAAAGAGGATCTGGAAAATTTTTAATACAGTCTAAAACTTCTATCCAAGAATGGAAAATTCCTGGATTTTTACCTTTAATAACAACATAGAATTTAAATCTTTGCTTGTTCTGACTAAAATGTTCTGAAAATGCATTCATGCATGCAAAAAAAAATATTTTTGATCTTTTGGATTCTTATTATACGAAATCCATAAATTGTCTAAAATACATTTTTCTTCTTTAGATAAAGAAATATGAGGTAAAACTTTAAAAGAAATATTACTATTTGGAAAAACTATAAGTTCTTGGTTTCCAAACCTTAGTCTGTCATGTAACATTGGTCTGTTCTGATTAAATGAAGTCTGTGGTAAAGAACTTGATGCAAATGAATTCCCTGGTAGAATTCCTGGTTTTAAGGACCTTGGTCTTGTCATCTGTATAACAAAATTATGTTAAACAAGTTTAATAATTTCTGTCTATTATTATTCTACTTAATATATCTGTCGCCTTATTATCACTACCTTTAATATACTCAAATTCTATATTAATCCCCGTGTTTGTAATTCTATCTATAAAATTCAACCATTTTCTTCTACTACTTCTTTTTTAATCTATTTTCATTTTATTAATAAAAGAAACTATAGCTACACAATATGTTCTTATAATTATTTCTTTCTTGGATATAATGAATAATTCAAAACTATCTAATGCATAGTTTATAACTAATAATTCTGCATCTATGCTACTTAAATTTCCTTTCTCCTTATAATTTCCATTATTCTACCTACAAATTCTTTCTGTACTTTTATCAGTATATTTATTAGGTTTGCATATTAATATAGCTCCTCATCCTGTCATACTTCCATCTGTTTCTATAATTAAATATTCTAAATTTAATGGCATGGCTAATTCTGGTAAAATTTTTATTTTTTCTTTTATTTGTTGTACTAGTTTTATGTCTTCTTGATTAAAAAAATATTTGTCCTGTAGGAGATGTCTTTACATATAAAGGTCCTGCTATTTTTTCCAAATCTTTTATAAATGGTCTAGCATAATTTACTAAGCCTAAAAATTTTTGAATTTGTTTTAGATCTTCTAATTTGTCTGAAAATTCTAAAACTTTCTTAGCAATATGGGATTGTAACTTAATTTTACCTTCTCCTATGTTAACTCCTAAGAAATCTATAAATTCTTTAAATAGAATCATTTTCTTTTTATTGATTATTAAACCATGTTTAATAAATTCTGAAAATACTATTTGTAAATGTCCTCTATATTCTTGTTTATTTTTGCTAAATACTAAAATGTCATCTATGTATACTATTACAAAATGTTTATTAAAAATACTTTCCATTTTTCTTTGAAATATATTGGGTGCATTCTTAATTCCAAATGGCATTACAAGTCATTCAAAATGTCCTTCGAGACAAGTAAAAGCTGTTCATTGAATACTTTCTGGATGCATTTTTACCTGCCAAAATCCTGACTTTAAATCAAATTTACTAAAAATTTTACAGTCTTGTATTTTATTTATTAAAACTGTCTTATCTGGTATGTTATAAGTATCATCTATAGTATTATCATTAAGTCTTTTATAATTAATTACCATTCTATTTTTTCCTCTAACAGTTTCTGAATGTTTTCTAACTATAAAGGCTGCTGATCTATGAGAACTTTCTGATTTTCTAATTACTCCTAATTTCAAGAGTTCTTTTATATGTATTTTAAAATCTTCTAAATCTAAATTTGTAGCTTCTATATTCTTAATTTTAATTATATATTCTGGATTTTTAATTTTTAATTCACATAATACTTTGTCTTTTTCCCAGTATTTTAAAACATTTTCTCCTATTATCTCTATCTTTTCTAATCTAAATATTAAATTTTCTATTTCTTGTTCTGTGATTAACATATCATAAATATTTTCATTGTCAATTAATTCTATAGTTCCAAAATCTATGTTTTCTAAAGTATCTTCTTCTATAATCTCAAAATTTATTTCTTCTAAATTATCTTCTTCTGTTAATTGACATTCTCTTTCTTTTTCACACTTACAACTATTACTACTACCACCACGCTTCTCTATGCACTCTAATGGAAAATAAGTGGTTTGTGTTGGTGTAAATAATGTATGTTTTTATAAATGTAAAAAAATTTTAGTAATTGTAACACTTCTATTGTCTTTTAATAAAAAAACTTAATCTTATAATAAAATTTGTATCTTTAATGTTTAAAGGTCTTACCCATACAGATTCTTTTGGTAAGGTATATTCTATACTTCTTCCACAATTTGTCTCAAAACAAATTTTTCTATTTGATTGTAATAATTCTGTGTAAGTATATAATTCTCCATCCATTTGTTATGCTTCTATTGGTTTTTCCGAGTGTATTATATATTGTTTTGGTATTAATTTTTTATTAATTATACAATTATTACATCCTGAGTCTATTAAACCTAAAATTTTTATTTCATATTGTCCTATTCTTATATAACATTTTACCTTAATACTTTTAAGTTTTTCTGGATTACATATTACCTGAACATACTCTTTTTCTTTATATTCTGTACTTTGACTTTGTTTTTCTATTTCTATTGTTTTTCCTTTATTATTATATTCTAACATTTCTATCTTACTTATTATAAATTTTTTCATTTCTTCTAGACTTTCAATTCTTTTTCTAAGAATTTTTATTTCTGATATTTCAATTCTTTCTTTTAAAATTTCTGAATTGACTTCTTCTTTTTCAATAAGATTCTTTTCTTCTAAACATTTTATACATACTTCTTTATAACATTCTAAGCATTTCGCTCTAAGCTTTATTACTGGATACCAATTACATAAATAACAAGCTATATTATCTACTCCTTTATATTTTTGCCAATTATGTAAACATTCTATAATTATGCTATTCATTAAATTAAGTTCTTCTTCTGATTTTGATTCTTCTTGTAATCTTATATTGGAGAATTCATCTATTATTTCATAATCAGATTCTTTATTTTCTTCTAAATTTTTATCTTCTATTAATATAATACTATAAATAGCTTCTTTGTCTGAGTTATATTCATCTAATTGTATTAAATCTTCATTAGTGCATTCTATTAATGTACTCTTCTTATCATAATTATTTATTCTTTTTGGACAAGTCTTGAATAAATGTTCATTACTGTTACAAACATAACAACTAAGTCTATTTTTATAAGTTCTTTCTAGTTTAAATTTCCTAACATGTTTTTTTTCATCTAAATATGGTTTTCTCTTATTAGACTTTCTAAGAAAATATCTTTTCTTAAAAAATCTTTTATTCTTTCTTTCTTTATTACTATATTTATTTTTTCTTGAACTAAAGGCTCCATAAATTTGTGGAGTAAAAATATCTTTACAGAATTTATAGTCTGTCTTTTTAAGTTGTTTTTGAATTTGTAACTCTACACATTTATCTTCTAAGCATCTTATTACGTGTTGTATTCTTTGTTCTATACTCCATTGTTTTTCTAGTTCTTCTTTTACTGCTGGTAAATTATTCCATTTATCTGTAATCTCTAATCCTAATGGTCCTTGTAATTTATGAAATAATTTATTACCAATTTCTTGATTAATTGTATTTCTTGGTATTGAAGTTAAATAATGGTATTCATTTAAAAAGTTCTTAACATATCTTCCTTTAGTCCATTTATAAAGGCTAAGTTGTTCTAAATCTCTCATAACTTTTCTTCGTATACTCATATGTCCTGAGTTTGGGTCTGCTCCTGTTATTAATATCTGTATTTTATTAACAAAATTATAAGGATTACTTCCCATATTAATTAATTGTTCAACTTCTTCTTTCTTTTCTAACTTAAACGCTTCCCACATAACTTTTACACTTTCTCCTAAGAATGTTTCTAAATATCTATACATATCTAAAGTTTTCATTTCTTGAAAATTTCTAATATAATGTCCTATTATAGTGTTTTTCCATACATCTATAACATTATTCCATGTCTGTAGATCATGTGCTGTGATATTTAATATTTGTGCTTTATGATCTGATTGAAACTCTATTTTCTTTTCTAAGGGTCTTTCACTTTCTCTTGCTATATATTTTCCTTCTTTATTATTATATAAAGGATAGGCCTCCCCTTAGGGGGAATCCTCCATCATAAACTATTGACTCATGTTTGATTATTCTATCAAAAGGAGTATCACTAAAAGTTCTATATGTATTAGTCTTCCATAAGTTCTTTTGTATAACTTAAATCTGAATTTTCTGAATCATTATCTTGTTTAATAATTCCTATTCTTATATTCTGTTCTTGATCATAATATAAATATCCAGATTCTGTAATTGTCTTATTAAGATACATTTGGTCTTCGAGTTCTAATAATTCTTTATTATCTAAATTCATTCCTAATTCTTTTGGATAAATTATTTTATCTAATTCTTTATCTATTAATTCTATATGGACTTGATTTTGAAATGGTTCATTTTGTTCTTCTTCAGGATTAGTTTCTTCTCAAAATCATTTTGTGTTTGTACCTTATTATAATCTAAAAATCTTAAACTAGTTCTTCCATGAATGTCTTTATAGGTTAATGTTTCTTGTGGTGCTATAATCATTTCTTGATTTTCTAAGAATTTATCCATATCCCATTCTAATCCTGCTAATTGTTCTAATGAATATTCTTTAGGTTTAACCATATTAATTCCTTTACTACTCATTAAATTTACTACTTTATCTATATAAATTTTGTATTTTGTCTGGGAATTATTTGAACATCTTCCTAAAAATCCTATACTAATTGATAAATTGTCTCCACTTTCTACCTCTTAATATCCTTTTGTTTGAATTCCTATTTTAATTTTATCTGAAAAGTCTTTAATAGTTAATAAAAAATCTGGATTACAATAAATTATTCCATTATTATTATTCATATCAACTTCTGTACTAACAATCATGCTTTTATCTATATTATTGATTCTTTCATTATATATGGTAACTAAAACTTTACATCCTAAATTTTTCCTCATTAATCATTTTATTCCTATAACTATTAATTCTAAATGCATAAATCTAAATTTTTTCTTTTTTAATTCTCTCTTAGAATCTTCTGATATTAAATTTAATTTTTTTACTTGATTTCCTATACACTGAACAGATACTTCTCTACCATGTCTGAAAAATTGTGTTCTTGTTTCAAAAATTCCTCTATTATATAATATTTCTAGGTTAAGAATTCTTAATCCATTAGTCTGAAATCTTAAATAATCTTGTTGAGGGTCTATAATTTCTTCTATAATTTGATTATATTGTACTGGTTTATTTAAAATTCTTTCTATTGTATTTCTGCTTATACTTGAAGTACTATTTTTAGATGTAGATGTTTCTTCATTTATTGTTCTAGATCTTTCTAAGAAAGGATTGGTATTCATCTTGAAAATTTATATTCCTTAGGTAATTTCCTAGTTATCTTTTCTTTTCCTATTTCTCTAAAACTTAGATTTTCTAATGTAGTTGTTAAAGCTTTTAAATCTTTTTCTACACTTGATGTAGATCCTATTTCTATTTCTTTAGATTTATTAAAATCTAAAATTCTTTTTATTTCTGTTAAATCTACCTTAGATGGTATTTTTTCTAATTTAACAAGTTTTTCTAAAATACTTGAATTTTGATTTTTAATATAGTCTAAAGATTCTTTTATATTTTTAATTTCTTGATCTCTGATTATAATATTTTCTTTTATAATTTCTAAATAATTATTTTGCTTTTTATTTTCTAATTCTAAATTCTTTGATAAATTTATGATTAAATCTACTATACACTTCTGACTTGGATCTTCTGAAAATAAACTATGTAATTTATGCTTATTGTCTAAATTACACTTAATTATATTATTATCAACTGTTTGTACTTTTTTACTGATATTTCTTAAGTCTAAGTCTAAATATTCCAGCTTTCTATTTGTATCCAGAGTTCTAATATATAAGAGACGTTATTTAATATAAAAATATGTTTATATTCTTCTACTAAGACTCTTTTTAATATATTTTCTCTTAATTCAACAGGTAAATTTCTAAAAGCTCTTAAAATTTCTAAAATTTCAAATAAATATTTACTATATGTTCCTACTATATTATCTTCTTCAAAATAGCCACAAATATCTATACTATATTTTACTTGATAACTTAATCTATTATCTCTTATACCTGTAAGTTCTATATATATATTCTAATTTCGTCAATCTTTATGATTTGGGACAATATAAAAAAGGAATTTAGCGTAATGTGTGTGTGTGTGTGTGTGTGTGCTGGATATCTAAGCTTTTGTTTCCACTAAATGTGCTTTGCTGCACATTTGAAGAAGTGCTGTTTAAATCTTTTTCTATTAGCCTCATGTCCATATTTATTATTTTATTTGAATTACATCGGTATTATTGTAGTTTATTATCAACTAACAAATTTTTCTACATGCTTCCCCTTAATGTACTATGTGGTTTTACATTGAGTGTGAGTTTAGTAGTGTAATTTTCAACAATCCACGAAAGACAGAGAAGCCTTTCAAAAGTAGTTCTTTGCTGGTGATATTTTTCTAATTCTAGTACTGGTGTTTTGCTCGTGAAGGTTGAAATGAAGTCTCATCTCCATCCAGAAAGGCCAAATCGTCTTTGAGCCATTGTGGTTAGCCTTGCTACTGCAGGTTTGGGTCATACTTTCTTTTGGAAAATGAAACACTTAACTAGTCTGGTTTAAAAGAGAAAAATGAATGCACATCTGCTGAAATTCATATATCCTTTCTTAATTATTTTGACAACTTATTGACAAGAAGCTGACACTTGCTTTGTTGTTTTCTGGAAAATGAAACACTTAACTAGTCTGGTTTAAAAGAGAAAAATGAATGCACACCTGCTGAAATTCTTATATCCTTTCTTAATTATTTTGACAACTTATTGACAAGAAGCTGGCACTTGCTTGGTTGTTTTAATAATACTTGCTGTTATATATCGTGGAAGGTGCTTTCCTATATTGGTAAGAGAAATTAAACGAGAAGAAATCCAGATGGTAAGATACAGGGACGAAAGTTTAAATTGTGTCTTATCATAAACGATAGCTTACTATAGCAGCTTTAAGATTTTAACGGTTTGCTATCAGTACCTTTTGCTTCAACTCTAACTTCATTTTGTGCTTTCCTTTTTGGAGAAGAGTTTGAAAGAATTTCTACAAAATCATCTTGTAACCTGGATGAGAGATCAATGAACTGAGGCATGTCGATTTCATAGTTGTTCCATTTGAGGCTTATTTGTTTTTTTAGGTTAGCTTTGTTTAATTTTTCCTCCTTTGCTGTATATTTGAAGAAGTGCTGTTTAAATCTCTTCCTAACTCAAATTTTCCTTCTATAGTTTGTGGTCTAGCTCCATGCTTGCAACTCCCTTCTTTCCCCTCACTTGTTCCTATTGGGATTTGCACTCGATAACTAAAAAAATAATCCAATGCTAGTTGTTCTTTGCTTTGTTCATGGTTGACAGTGAAATCTTTGCTGCTCCATTTTTATCTTTGCCTCACTAGAGGTGGTGATATTTTCTTCACATCCGGCATTTCTTCAGAAAAGCAGAAGAGAAAGAGAAGACAAGCAACCATGTTTCGTTCAGAATTGAAATGTAGAGCTTTTAAATATTATATAGTTTTTCTGGTGACATTACATTGTAGTTAAAGTGGTATAGTTTTTCTTCAGTATTATGATTGCTTGGGATGAATAACTGCACTCAAAATTCGTTCACAATCCTAAAACTCATTGGTTCATTTCTCTCTATCTGAATCACCAATCTCAACCTTCAAGGAAAAGTCGAACTGATATTGTTCACAACCCATCTCAACTCAAGCGAAAACATTGAAATATATTACACAACCCGTTTCAATTCAAGTGGAAGAACAAGTAATTGACATAAACCCATCTATTCTGATCGTAAATTTGTTCAAATGAAATGCTTAACCAATTCCATGCATCAAACCCAAAAATCATTTCTTCTTCTAACCTTTTGACACAGAAGTTTGTTAAATATTACATACCTTTAGTGTGCTAATAGTATTATTTTGTGACATCTCATAAATGACATATTTTTGGTGTTTTAAGATAATTTACTCAAATATGATGTCATATATAGATTAGGAAATAGAAAAATGTTACAGAGACATTTAATAGGAATCAAATGCTTTGTTTCTTCGAATCCAAAAATGTGAGCTACAACACTTGTCTTGAAATAAATATTTTAAGAACATAATGAGTCCAAGCATATAGTTCGGATGCCACGATCAGTCCAATTACTTTGTTTCTTCGAATTCAAAAATGTGAGCCAGAACAGTTTCATCTTGAAATAAAAGTTTTAAGAAAAGGAAAAAAGAGAACCATACGTGCGGTTCTTGCAGGTCAAATCACTGTCAGGTTTTGGTAAAAAGGAGCTGTTTGCATCAGAATGTTAAAATGAAGCATTTAGCTTTGTTTCTTCTCTTCAAGGCGCCTTTCGATTTGGTAAGTTTCTTTTGTTTCCTTTTTATTTTCTCTTCTTCTTCTTCTTCTTTCTGATATTTTTTTCTTTTTCTTTTTTTTTTCTCTCTTCTTCTTCTTCTTTCTGATATGTGTGTTTTTTTTGTTAGCTGACAATGGGGTACGACTATTTGATTTTGGTGGTCTTCATGATCTCCATTGTCTTGATTTCATCTCTTGTGCACGCTTTGAGAGAGCAGTGACATCTTCTACCGGTTCAACAGCCTTCGGCACCTCCGCGTCCAACTCCACCTTCACCTCCGGATAAGAAATATGTTGTCATTGACAGGTTTATCTTAGGACCTGACTTGAAGCTCAAGCCTGTATATAAGTAAATTTATATGAAGTTGTAGGCTTGAGGGGGAATGAAGATATTTGGTCCAACTTGTGTTATGAAAAAATGACAAAAACACATTACATTAATGATTAATGTGTTTTTGTAGTTTTTTCGTTTTGTGGGAATTGGTGGCGATAGTTTGTTTGTTTTGTAGTTTTTTGTAGTATTTCCTTTTCAGGCCTACCATGGTTTGTTCGTTTTGTGGGAATGAAGTTAAATTTTTTTATTTAATCATTTGTGGGAATTGTTGCTATCGTGGTTAGATTAAGTGCTACAGAATCCAATATTTTCTTTGGACCCTAAAGCAGGCATATATAGAGTTTGAATATTGAATATAACTGCTTACCAAGTTTTTCAAATTCCTCAAACTCAAAATTATAACTTGGAGAATAAGCCAATGCTTCCCTTTCACTAGGAGAAACTAATCGCATTGAGAAATCAAGCTGCCAAGAAAAAGATATTTTGAACATACTTAACTAATTATTAAGTAATATTAGCTTGTGTTTTTCTGAAAGAAATTGCAAAACTACTAACATAATACGTCAATGCATGTCTCTCACCAGGAGAAGCTGATCTACTTCTAATAAAGAAACCAGGCAGCCAAGAATTCTTTTTGTTGGGTTAATTTTCAACCTTTTTTTTTAAAAAAAAGGGTTAATTTTCAACATTTTTTTCAAAAAAAAAATTCTTTTCTTAGTTTCTTTGGTCAAAATTGGTAGAAGAATTACATCCATTTTGGTCAATTTTTATAAAAACTATAGTATCATATATGGATAAGACATCAGCATTTTGTTTTCAAATGGAAGATTATTGATAAATAATTAATTACACAATTTTTTCCCTTAAAATGGTGATAAATAATTCGTAATTTTCAAGAACATTGCTAATATAATATATGTTCGTAGCTATAAAATATGAAAATAAATTTGTGTTAATTATTGTTAGTTTGGGAGAGGTTTTGAAAGCCTAAAAATTATTTGAAATGACAACACACTTTTTGTTGGAAAAGTTATTGGGAAAGTCAATTATTTGGCTTGTGAATTATATAAATAATGGAAGATAATCCTGGCTGTCTTGAAATGTCATTTCCTATTGAAATGTCATTTTCAAAGTTAAGTTTGTCTTACGCCATAGAGACACCATATTTTCTTGAAATAAATTTTGAACAATTATTTGTAGAAAAATGGATATGGGAGAGCCGTACGTGCGATTCGATTGATTGGTTTGAGGTTATCGACAAAAAATATTTGTATAAGCCACTTCACTTAGAAATGAAAAACACAGAAATTTATATTTTTAAAAATGAATAAAAAATGAAAATGTGCTATTTTTCAATTGAAAGAAAATGAAAAAGAATGACCATATTTAGTTCCCTGACTATCTAAGTAAACAATTCTTATTTTCATGATTTCAAGTCGAAGAATAGTTAAATTTTAAAATTTTAATAAATAAATTAAACGCATTGGAAATAAATTATTAGAAATTTCTCGGGGGAAAAATATATTTAATAAAAATGAAAAATAGAAAACCCTACATGCGATTATCCTCAGAAATGTAGGCCCCCACCCGGATGGGCTGTGCGTACGCATGGCTTGGGAAGTGCGTACGCACAGCCCAAGCAGACTGGCTGTAGTAAGCCAATATGCTAACCTTGCGTTTGCATGACCTACAAGCCGGTGCGTACGCATACTTAAGCCATTTATTTATTTATTATTTTTTTTTTTTACAAAGATAAAATCTAGCTCTTTGCATCCACCACAAAATTAAATTCTAGTACATAACATATTTTATGAACATGCAAAAGGAATGTGACTTGAAATTCAACGTCAATCCCAAAAGGACGTTTTGGTTTAAAGTTAACTCAAGCACTCATGTTCCATTCCCAGCCTAATACCTTTAATTTGGGGTTCGTTTGCAATTTTTAAATAATAATAAATAATTTATTTGGGATTCGTTTGCAATTTTCATTTTTATTTTTTTTTAAAAATATTTTTTAATAGAGAATCCTACGTGCGGTTCTCCTAAAAAAATGTGGGTAATCACCCAGATGGGTTGTGCGTACGCATGGCTTGGGAAGTGCGTACGCACAGCCCAAGTAGATTGGCTATAGTAAGCCAATCTGCTAACCTTGCGTACGCACGACCTGCAAGCCGGTGCGTATGCATGGTTAAGCCATTTTTTTTTATACAAAGATAAAGTATAGCTCTTCGTACACACCCCCCAAATTAAATTCTAGAACACAACATATTTTATGAACATGCAAAAGGAATGGGACTTGAAATTTAACGCCAATCCCTAAAGGATGAGGCCATGCATACGCACAGTTAAGCCATTCTTCTTTTTTTTTTTTTAATTACAAAGATAAAATCTAGCTCTTCGCATCCACCACAAAATTAAATTCTAGTACATAACATATTTTATGAACATGCAAAAGGAAAGTGACTTGAAATTTTAGGAAAAATAATTAGTTGTAGTAATGATCAGAATAATATAATGCAGAAATATAAAACTTATTGTCTGATCGAGTCTCGTGACAGCACGATGTCCTAAAGTGAAATTGCCCGTCGATAATTGCTGCGACCTCCGTGGACAATCACTCCCAGGATACAACGATCGTAAACCACTTGTGCAGCAATCACGAATGGTTTTTCCAAAACTCTCAATTGTATTCCAAAATATATGTAAAAACTCGAGTATAAGAAATTCAGAATATGAAAATGAAGGACTAATACAAGATGATTTTTCTATTTTCTTTTTTTTGTGTATTTTTTCCAAAACGAGATATGAGTTTATATAGACAGGATGGAAGTAACAGTCTCCACCATGATCAGAGATTAATTCAGAATTTTAATAACTAAGTAGTAGGTATTTTAATGACTGTTAGTGGGTTGTTACAAAAACAAATAGTCAAAAAATACTGGCTAGTTTTATCCATTAAATAAAAAATTATATTTTAGTCAAGAAAATCCAAGAACCCAAGGCCCCAATCAAGACATTTTAATATCTGCATGGGGAGTGACTCGAACCCTTGACGTCTCACACAAATGCCACATTTTCCACCACTTTGGCACTTTATCTAATTTGATTATTTCTCTCACATTTTATATTTATACCATAAATATATAACAATCCCCTACATGAAATAAATAAGATAAATGAAAATATTACTCTGGAGTACGGTAGAAATCATACAGGTTTAGGTGTCTATCGACTTGAACCTTAACTTTGTATATTCTATCGAGTTTACTAACTGTAGAGTGAACTATGTTTTGAACTCTACAATTATAGTTACAAACTAAGACAATAGAACACACACATGATTTCTAGAACAGTCATTAAGTTCTCGCGATTGTGTTCATTTCGGCTGTGAACTTTCCCGATTTCTTTGAGTGCTCTTGAGAATTTGCCTCAATTCTCATAGGAAGCGACCTCACTTCCACACTCAAATAGGTGCTACTATCAAGGGTGCACTGTATCTAAACACCCCACTGAATATCAGCTATAGTAAGCATTAAGAGCATTAGCTCATCCTCTAATCAATACAATTGGTACTACGCATCATAGGGAGGGATTTGGAATAAATCCAATGTAGTATCCCCACAGACCACTCCAATAACTTTGTTGTCCCATTGAACCTTGACCATGGGATCTCCAATTACAAGATTGGGTTTCCATTATAGGTGATCTAATAAATAATAGGATTTAACCCCATCCCCCTCGATGTTTGTTGAATTAGCTCTCTAGCCAATCCTTTGGTTAATGGGTCAACAATGTTATCACTTGACTTCACATAGTCAATAGCTATAATTCCATCCTTAAGCAGCTGACGCACAGTATTGTGCCTCCTACGAATATGTCTAGACTTTCCATTATAGGATGAATTTTGAGCTCTTGAGATAACTGCTTGACTGTCACAATGTATTGAAATAGTTGGAAATGGTTTGGACCACAAATGAACATCCATAAGAAAATTCCTTAACCATTCAGCCTCCTCACCTGCCTTATCTAAAGCTATGAACTCAGATTCCATAATAGATCTAGCAATGCATGTTTGCTTAGGGGATTTCTAAGAGACAGCACCGCCTGCTAATGTAAATACATATCCACTGTAGATTTACTTTCATTGGTATCAGAAATCCAATTAGCATCACAATATCCCTCAAGTATAGCAGGGAATTTGGTATAATGTATTCCCCAGTCTAGAGTGTATCTTAAATACCTCAAGACTCGAATGAGAGCATCCTAATGTTCACTGTTAGGATTAATAGTATTCCTGCTAAGTTTACTGACAGCATATGATATATCAGGTCTTGTACAGCTCATGAGATACATGAGACTGCCGATTACTTTAGCATACTTTAAAGCGGAAATACTATGACCTGAATGTTTTCTCAAATGACGGCTTGCATCATAAGGTGTTCTAACAGGAATACAGTTGTATTGATTAAACTTCTTAAGTACCTTTTCTACATAATGTGATTGGGTCAAAATAATTCCTTCAGAATGTTTTTCTATTTTGATTCCTAGAATAACATCAGCAACACCCATATCTTTCATTTCAAAGTGCTTGTTCAGAAACTATTTAGTTTTATTAACCACATCTAAACTAGTTCCCATAATCAGCATATCATCAACATATAAGCAAATTATCATACTATAATTATTTTCAAATTTGCTATATATGGATTTATCTGTTTCATTTATCACATAACCACTTGATGTCAAAACTGTATCAAATTTTTCGTGCCATTGCTTCAGAGCTTGTTTAAGACCATAAAGGGATTTTTTAAGTCTACGTACTTTATCCTCAAGGCCTTCTACAACAAATCCTTCAGGCTGATCCATATAAATCTCCTCTTCTAAGTCTCCATTTAAAAATGCAATTTTGACATCCATTTGATGTATAATAAGATCATACAGTGAGGCAATTGCAATGAACATCCTAATAGAGGTAATCCTAGTAACGGGTGAATAAGTATCAAAGAAGTCAACTCCTTCTTTTTGTCTATAGCCTTTAACTACAAGTCTTGCTTTATACTTATCAATTGAACCATCAGGTTTAAGTTTTTTTTTAAACAACCATCTACACCCAATTGTCTTACATCCTTGAGGTAAGTCCACTAACTCTCAAGTATTATTAGACATAATTGAATTATATTCACTATTTATAGTTTCCTTCCAAAATATAGAATCTGGTGAAAATATAGCTTCACCAAAAGTACTAGGATCATCCTCTACTAAGTAGGTTATAAAGTCAGGAACGAAAGAAGTAGTGGTCCTAGGTCTTTTGCTTCTCCTAATTTCAGCTCTTTCTAATTCAGATGGCTCCTCTCTAACACTAGGAGGAATACTAAAAGAACTGCTTGGTCATTCAAACTTTTCTTTAAATGGAAATCTATTTTCAAAAAATTCAACATCTCTAGTTTCAAATATTGTGTTTTTTTCAATCAAATTATTTTTAGAGTCAATAACTAAAAATCTGTAGGCATTACTATGAAAAGTATAGCCTATAAAAACACAATCATCAGTTTTCAGACCAAGTTTAGTTCTCTTAGGTGCTGGAATAGAAGCTTTAGCTAAACACCCCCACACTTTCAGATATTTATATGAAGGTGTTCTGTCTTTCCACATTTCATAAGGAGACTTATTATTTTTCTTACTAGGAATTCTGTTAAGAATATAACATGCAGTAAGAAGTGCTTCCCCCCACATATTAAAAGGTAATCTAGAAGAGTTTAGCATTGATATAACCATATCCTTAAGGGTTCGATTTTTCCTTTCAATTACATCATTAGATTGGGGAGAATAAGGTGGAGTAGTCTCATGAATAATGTCATTCTCAACAAAAAATTTATCAAAATCTCCTGTATATTCTCCTCCTCTATCAGATCTTAAAACTTTAATAGTTTTGTCTAGCTGATTTTCTACTTCAGTTTTATAGAAAATAAATTTTGAATAGCTTTCATCCTTGCTCTTAAGTAGATAAATACAACAATATCGAGAATAATCATCAATGAAAGTTAAGAAATATTTAACATATCCTTTTAAGTCACATAAATCAGAATGTATCAAATTTAAAACAGAAGTAGTCCTATCAACACGTGGAAATGGTTTTCTAGAATATTTAGATTCAACACACGTTTCACATTTTGAATTTGGACAATTATCGATTTTGGGAATATTTCCGAAAGTCATTAATTTTTTAATGGAAGTTTTATTAACGTGTCCAAGTCTAAAATGCCACAAATTATAAGAATCTAACAAGTAAACGGAAGAGCTAGATGCTTTATTGTTAATCACAGATACCCCGAGTTTAAACAGACTCTCATCTGCATACCCTTTCCTAATAAAGGAAACACC
This sequence comes from Olea europaea var. sylvestris, assembly GCF_002742605.1. Classification (NCBI taxonomy): domain Eukaryota; kingdom Viridiplantae; phylum Streptophyta; class Magnoliopsida; order Lamiales; family Oleaceae; genus Olea; species Olea europaea. The sequence goes on from NC_036239.1 coordinate 411,045, forward strand.
CTTAGACAGTACAACTTAACCACTTTCAAATATAATCTTAAAACCCTTTTTGACTAAGATAGATCCAGACACTAGATTTTTCCTTATATTAGGTACATAAAGGACATCCTTTAAATTAAGGATATTTTCAAAAGTAAATCTAAGCGTCACAGTTCCTTTCCCCTCAATTTTGGAGGAGGAAACATTCTCCATGAACAGACATTCTCCATCACTAGCGAGAGTAAATGAAGAAAATGCATCTCTCGTGCAGCAAATATGCTTAGTGGCTCCAGAATCTACCCACTAGTCTGTCATGTTGCTTACTAGATTCACTTTTGTCACCATAGCAGAGAAATTTCCATCCTCTACCACATGTGTCTGATGCGTTACAGCTTTTCCTTTTCTATTTCTGCAATCCTTTGCAAGGTGTCAAAGTCTGGCATTTCTTTACGTTCTATCATTCTATTGTCCTCCTCGATTCTAATCCTAATAATCAGATCCTTTAAGGACATTTCTTTTCTCTTATGCTTCAAACTATTTTTATATTCTTTCCAAGAAGGTGGCAATTTTTCAATTATAACTGAAACTTGAAAGCCCTCACAGATTTTATATCCTTCAGCAATAATTTCGTGAATTATAATCTGCAATTCTTCAACTTGACTAACCACAGTTCTAACATCATTCATTTTAAAATCTAAAAACTTTCCCACAACAAATTTCTTAGTTCCAGCATCTTCTATAGCATATTTCTTTTCTAATGAATTCCATAACTCTTTTGCAGATTACACGAGTAGTAAACATCATATAGATCTAACGTCAAACAATTCAGAATATAATTCCTGCACATATAATCCTTTTGTTCCCAATTAGCTAAATCATCTATTTCCCTATCAGTAAGATTATCAGCAATTGCAACAACGGGTATATCTGATTCAATAGCATCAAGACTTTAAGTGTTGTCAAATAAAATCGCAGTTTCATTTGTCATCTCTTAAAATTCTTTCCATCAAACAACTCAGGCTTTTCAGAATATTTAGAAACAGATATATCTACGGAAGACATGGCAACTAATTATAAAGATAATTTCACTTTAGATTGTTGGAAAAATAATTAGTTGCAGTAATGATCAGAACAATATAATGCAGAAATATAAAACTTATCGTTCGATCAAGTCTCGTGACAGTACGATGTCCTAAAGTGAAATTGTCCGTCGATAATTGTTGCGACCTCCGTGGACAATCACTCCCAAGATACAACGATCGTAAACCATTTGTGCAACAATCACGAATGGTTTTTTCAGAACTCTCAATTGTACTCCAAAATATATGTAAAAACTCGAGTATACGAAATTCAGAATATGAAAATGAAGGACTGATACAAGATGATTTTTCTATTTTCTTTTTTGTGTGTATTTTTCCCAAAACGAGATATGGGTTCATATAGGCATAATGGAAATAACAGTCTCCACCATGATCAGAGATTAATTCAGAATTTTAATGACTAAGTAGTGGGTATTTTAATAACGGTTAGTGAGTTGTTACAAAAACAAACAGTCAGAAAATACTGACTAGTTTTACCCATTAAATAATAATAAAAAATCGTTTATTTTAGTCAAGGAAATCCAGGAGCCCAATGCCCCAATCAAGACATTTTAATATCTGCATGGGGAGTGACTCGAACCCCTGACGTCCCACACAAATACCACATTTTCCACCAATTTGGCACTTTATCTAATTTGATTATTTCTTTCACATTTTATATTTATACCATAAACATATAACAGAAATTCAACGCCAATCCCAAAAGGACGTTTTGGTTTAAAGTTAACTCGAGCACTTATGTTCCATTCCCAGCCTAATACCTTTAATTTGGGGTTCGTTTGTAATTTTTAAATAATAATAGACTCTTTAGTACAAAACATATTTTACGTATGTGCGAAAAGAATGTGTCTTGAAATTCAAAGCCAATCCTGAAAGGACGATGCCTAGGAAGACGAACTTTGTTATTACAACTCAACATGCTCAATTATATGTAGTTCGAGTATATCGTATTCAATCCTAAGTATGCCTTTTACAATTGGTTTCGATAAGTTAAAACATCATTTTATAATGAAAATTGTGACAATCAAAATTGTAACCATTTAAACCGTATTTGATTTTTAACATATTTCGTGTAAAAACGTATAGGAAGGTGAACTTTATCGTCATACCCCACCACACACTGTTCAAATATATCGCATTCGATTTTTATGTATACGACTTATATTTTGAGTTCGATAAATTAAATCATCATGTATAATGAAAGATGGTATATCAGTTAAACATCTAAACTTTCAGATTGTGTTAGATTTCAACTTATTTCATTTAAAAAGAAGTTTAGAAAGATGAACATCTTTTCATACAATCCTTTGTGCTTCACTACACACAATTCTAGTATACCATATTCAATTTTTAATTACATGACTTACAATTGATTTTGAACAAGTTAAACTATCATTTATAATGAAAGAAAACACGTCTTTCAAACTTATAATAATTGGTTTCGGTAAGTTTATGTATAATGAAAGACAAAAAGCTAATCAAATAAGGAACCTTCTAAACCATATTCAATTTACAAATGTTTTTTATTGTGATCTAAATAGATTTTATATTTGTCGTGAGTTGGTCGTGACCATGCAAATCATAACCAAAGGCTTTTATGAAATAAAAAACGACTTTAGTCGTTTATAACAAATAAAGTCGTTTTTCTCATAAAACGACTGAAGTTGTTTTAAAGGAATAGAGTCATTTGAGAATAACCGACTTTAGTCGTTTAAATGGAATGGAGTCGTTTTTCGTCGTTCATTTTTTCTTGAAAATGTTATAGAAAGGATATTATTGTCATTTACGTAATTGGCATTCAAGACTTATCAACAATATAGAAAAGGATAATTTAGACATTTAACATAAAAGAGGTCTTAAAAACTCATTTGGAGTAAGTTAGGCCTCAAAAAGTTTTGAAGGGCTTGACTAGGCCTTTTTAGAAAATACATTGGAAGAATTTGGATATAATCATCCAATGGGTGACCTCACAATCCCTGTAGCATGGATGTATTCCTTGATGTCACTTATCAGTTGAGTGTAATATGACATCAGATGCTAGCTTGTCTGGTTGCAAACAATTTTGTAAAGCACAGTTGTACATTTTAAACTAGCCTGAGGTGATAAAAGCTTGGGGAGGAAACTAATGCCTCCCCATGATAGGAAACCTTTTTTCTTTTCTTTTTCATATAAAAAAAATGAAATAACATTTTATTTCACATTCTTATATAGTCATGCTTCTGAATCAAAAATTCGGTACTTTGTTGGGATTCTCATCCCTGCAATCAAAGTTTTGGTTAAATTGGAATATTTGCTACTTGAACTGCATTTTTCAATCGATCAATTTTCGATTTCTTGGAATTTAGTTTTCCTGTTTCTGGTAGGATCAAAATGCCTTTATCCAGCTACTGATCTCTCATATTCTTTTTTCTTCTTTTCCATTCTGACAAATCCACTTACTCGGCTTCTTATATATGATATAATTTGTGTATCTAGCCAATGAAACTATTTGTTAAAGAGTATGCTTGATGAATTAGGAGATCAATATATGATGCATAAATTCAACACTTTGCGAGGTCTGTGGGTGATCACTCCCACAAAGCCTTAAGCCACTTCTTCAAAATCCCCAATCCCAAAATACCTCCTCTTTAATTCAATTATATATCCTTTTTCTCAATATGGGTTCCATTCTTCAGCTTTCCACACCCTTTATTTCTTACGCTTGAATAGTGTTTATATAGATCACACCTTATGTTGTCCTTTAACATCATAATCTTGTGTCATAGATGTTGGTGTCAGTAAAATGATCAATACCCATGTGGAGAAATCAGGTTGATAGTCGAGTGTGTTTGACAGTACCAGTTTGGTGGATTTGTAAGATGAAGTTGCTACCTATGAATGATGCAGGGATGGTGTTTGATGAAGTTCCAGTGAAGAACATTGTTGTGTGAATGCTCTTTTGTCGGTTTAAGCTAAATGAAAAGTTTGCAGAGTTGACAACTAACTATGTTATTTCAGTTGGGGAAAAAAAATGACTATTTTCATTCTACATGTATAAAGAAAATAAAACTCCACCAAAAAAGTCAGAAAAAATAAGTGTGATTGAAATTGGAATAATGCAATGATAGGTGCTCACCATGCTTATATTCTTAAAAGAAAATTTTAGGTGGTTTATTGATCCCTGGGAAAAACTATATTGTGAAATCAAATAATTGTAAATGATCCTTAATAATGCAGGCTTACATTTGAAGAGTTAAATGAAATTATTAATATTATTGTGTCTCCTGCAGGCTTTTGTAGCGTCAGGTATCTAAAAAAGGCAAGTAAGCCCCATGATTAAATTTTTTTTATAGGATTTTTGCAGATAAGTATTTGAATCAAGGTGTCTCATCCTTGCTATGATATGCATAATCCATTGATCAGTTCAAGAAATAACCATCTAAAGAAATCTAATATCTTTGACTTAAAAATATAAGTTGTAGTCTCTATTATCAAAATTTGTGGGGTATAATGTTTTTAAGTATCTATGCAGTTAGACCTTTGCTTACAAATATTAGGTGCTGGTTGAAGGACAAAACCATGTGATCCCTTGTGCCGATGTGCATCACCATACAAGCTGCTGTTGAAGATTTAATATCTGCCCTTGTTTATTTTAGGTGCAACAGTTGGTGAAGCTGCTTTGGCATCCCAACAGGTACCCATTTTGATTAATGTTTATGTCTACTTCTGTGTCTGCATTTGAACAGAAATAGAAAGTATATATATTTCTCTATATGCGGCCTTATTTTGATAGGAAAGATTAGGTGCCCCAACATGCTTCTGTAATTAGGCCATGACTTTGCTTCAATGAAAAAAACTCCATATGCAGTCCTTATTTCTTTAATCCAAATTGACCTATGTAGGCCATCTTATCTTAAATGCTGAGGAATTTGTTTTTCATCATAAACAAGCTTTTTCTTAATTTCAATTTTGTTTAATGATTGAAAAGCAATCCATGTGGATTTTCATATGCTTATGTTTCTGTCTCATAATGTGGTCCCGATCCAAATGCCTCTTCACCACAAAATTAAGAAGTGAAGAATTCCCACAGAGAGCCATTCATCTATATATACATATCTTAGCATCCAACCAAACAGAAGTCCTCACAACAATCTCAACAAAAATCTCAAGCTTTTACTTGTTACATAGAACCTAGAATCTCCTCTTAACTTCCTCAATCAAGAGAAAAGGAGAACCCTGCCTGAACCATGGCAGTCTGCATGCCTCGTATTATTCATTCTAAGAATTTCCTTCGACGATCTTCATCAATGGGAAACCAAACAACATTAGACATTCGAAAAGGTCATGTTGCAGTATATGTTGGGGAGTGTGAAAAGAAAAGATATATGGTTCCAATATCATACTTGAACAAGCCGATGTTTCAAGATTTGTTAAGTCAAGCCGAGGAAGAATTTGGGTTTGATCATCCAATGGGTGGCCTCACAATCCCCTGTAGCAAGGATATATTTATTGATGTCACTGCTCAATTGAGTGTGATGTGACATCAGCTACTAGCTTAGTTTGGTAGAAGCCAATTTTGTAAGCACTAACTTAGATAGAGTTAATAAAAGCCTGTAGAGGGAAGAAAATGTCTCCCATGAGAGCTTCTCTTTATCATAGAAAAATGAAATTATGACTTTTTATTTCACATTCTAAAATAGTTGATTTTCTGAATCAGGAAATTTGGTTTACTGTTAACATTATAATCTATGTGATCCGATTCTCGGAATAAATTATTTTAGAATATTTTCCACTAGCTACTGCATTTCCAACTGAGAGTTGTTGAAGAGAATCCTTGATGATTTATGAGATTTTGTGGTGATATGAGGTTTTAGCTCCACCTTTTGTATGGGGAAATTTGAATACTTATAAGCTAAATAAGTGTGAATGACAAACAGGAAAAATTTGAGGGGCATTATTGATGCCTGGGAATAACTCCGTGGTGAAAATAGACAATTGAAGACAATAGTTAATAATGCATTGAATTATATTCATCAGTTGAATTTTAAATCAAATTGTGTTGTATGGGCTTTTGCAATGTCAGGAATCCCCACAGATTGAGTCTTTAAATAGGTTTTTGCAGCTAACTATTTGCAGAACAAAGTTCAAATAGCCATATAGTATGGGTCGTGGATTCAACATTTTGAAGGTCAAGGAGCGAACATTTAATGTAACAGTTGTGCTGCTGACCTTGTTTCTCATTCATTTGTTCAAAATAGACAAATCTAATTCTTTTGATTTTATATATGGATGTATACATTTTTAATTACACAAGATATATCCGTCTTTCTAATTTCAGACAACTCTTTTGAGGTCTAAGTTGCCTGAAGTATGGGAAATATGTAATTCGAAACATAGTATTGAATGTTCCTCAATTTTAATAAACTCTTCAAAAAATTAAAGATAGAGAAAACTTGTTATCAAGTTTCTAAGTGATTTAATTTTAAATAATGTATGTGGTATGCAAAGATTACCTTTCAAAAATTTTGAATCATTTCAAAGCCGTCTACCATGAACTTTTATTAGCAGTTGCTATCAGGAGTTCATGTCTGACATATGCCATGTCACTTAACATCTTGTCTAGGGACAACTGATGCGTTTTGATTATATTGATTTTATAAGAATTTAAATTATTATTTACCGACTCTAATTTCATTTACTATCATGCTCTTTTTCAGACACTTCAATAGTTTTTGTATATTTAACACTTTATATCATCCTTTTTAACATTATAATATTGTGTCAAAGATGTTAGTTTCAGTATAATGATAAATTCTCATGTGGAGAAATTGGGCTGATTGTCTAGTGTGTTTGCTAGTAGCAGTTTGGTTGATTTTTAAACGAAGTTGCTATCTACCAATGATGCAGGGATGGTGATTGATGAAGTTTTGTGAATGCTCTTTCGTCAGGTTATGCTATGTCTAAAATATGCAGCATGGACAATGAACTATGTTATTTCTGTTGAGAGAAAATTGCCCATTTTCATTGTTCGCGTATAAAGAAATGGTAATTCTACACACACACACACACACACACACACACACACACAAAAGGCAAAATAAGTGTGACTGAAGATGGTATGATACTCCATGTTTAAGTTATTGAAAGAGAATTCCTAGTGGGTTATTGATTCCTATGAAGAACTATGATGAAATTCTATAACTGAAAATGATTCTTAATAATGCAGGGACTTATTTTAAAAAGTTGAGTTAAATGAAATTGTTAATATTATATTGCATCTCATGTGTGCTTTTGCAGTTTCAGGAATCTGGAGAGTCAAGTAAGCCCAATGATTTAATCTCTATATAGGATTTTGCGGCTCAGTATTCTTAGAAAATGTTCTATAATAACCCAATAGCATGTATGGTCCATGCATTCAACACTTGCCAACCACTTTTATAGAACAACTGTGCTTCTGACCTTGTTCTCAGCTGGTAGATTTTTCTTACTTACTGCCAATTTATACATCAACTTATATAGAGAATCAGGTATGCCTGTGTACATGCTATCTTGTTCCAGAGAAATATGTGAATTAAGCTGTCTCATCCATGCACTGATATGCATTGTCCATCGATTGAATCATGAACTGACCATGAAAACAATCTAATATCTTTGACTTAATAATCTAACTTTGACTTGATAATCTAAGGTGTAGCCAATTTTCTAGGGAATCATGTTTTTAAGTATATATCAGTTAGTTCTTTGATTATAAATTAGGTGGTGACCGAAAGACAAAACCATGTGATCCCTTGTGCCAATGTGCTTCTCTTGCCCCTATCCCAATTTCTCGTCACCACACAATCAGTTGTTGAAGATTTAATATCTAAAGTTGTTTAATTTTGGTGCAATGGTTAGTAAAGTTGCTTTGGCATCCCAATAGTTACTAATTTTGATTTTTGTTTATGTCTACTTATGTGAACAGATATATTTTTCAATCTGACCTTAGTTTGATAGAAAAGAGTGGGTGCTCCAAGCATGCTTCTGAGTGTAGGCCAGTCTTTGCTTCGATGAAAAATTACTCCATCTGTATTTATTTCATTCAAATTGTCCTCTGTAGGCCATCTTATCTTAAATGCTTAGGTATTTGATTTTTCGACATAAACAAACTTTTGTTGTATCAATTGAAAAACAGATCCATGTGAATTCTCATATGCTAATGTTTCTGTCTGGTTATATGGTCCCCATCCAGATGCCTCTTCACCACAAATTTAAGAAGTGAAGGATTACTATATATATATATATAGAGCATCCAGTGCTTCACAACAATCTCATCTTTTGCTTGTTACACAACCTAGAATCTCCTCAAATTTCCTTGATCAAGTAAGAAAAATCCTGCTTAACCATGGCCATCCGCATGCTTCGTAATATTCATTCCAAGAATTTTCTTAGAAGGTCTTCATTGACAAGAAACCAAAAAACATTAGATCTTCCGAAAGGTCATTTTGCTGTTTATGTTGGGGTGGATGAAAAGAAGAGATTTGTCATTCCAGTATCATACTTAAACCAGCCTTTGTTTCAAGATTTGTTAAGTCAAGCTGAGGAAGAATTTGGATATGACCATCCAATGGGTGGCCTCAGAATCCCCTGTAGCAAGGATGTATTAATTGATGTGACTTCTCAATTGAGCGTAATATGAAATCTACTGCTAGATTAGATTGGTAGAGAACAATTTCGTAAAGAAGAGTTGTACATTTTAGCCTAGCTAGAGTTGATAAAAGCATGGGGAGGAAACTAATGTCTCCCTATGAAAGAAAGCTTTTCTGTTTACCATATAAAATGAAGCTACAACAGTTTGTTTCACATTCTTGTATCATCAATTTTCTTCATAAAAAATTTGGTACTTGGTTGGGATTCTAATCCTTGCATTCCAATTTTTAAGTTACACCAGAATATTTGCCACTTGCTACTGCATTTTTCAACTGGGGGTTGTTTAAGAGAATGCTTGATGATTTAGGGGATCAATTTTATGATCCATGTATACATCAGTTAGCGAGGTCTGTGGGAGACCAATCTCGAAAACTCTAAGCAACTTCTTCGAATTCCTCAATAATAGAACACCTTTACTCTTAAATTCAATTATATCTCATTTATCTCAATATGGGCTCCATTCTTCAGCTTTCTACAGCCTTTCTTACACTTTAATAATGTTTGTATAGATAACACTTGTCCTTTAACATTAATATATTTTATCAAAGATGGTGGTGTCAGTAAAATTATATATACCCTTGTGGAGAAATCAGGTTGATTGTCAAGTGTGTTTGCCATTAGCGGTTTGGTAAACTTTTAAACAAAGTTTCTATCTATGAGTGATGCAGGAATGGTGTTTGATAATTTTTTAAGAGAATAAGGTTCTCCTATAATGTGGAGAATGGATAATGAACTATTTTATTTATGTTAGAGAAAAAATTAATACCTTCATTCTTCGTGTGTAAAGAAGATGTAATTCCACCAAAAAAAGAACAGCCAAAATAATTGTGATTGAAAATAGTAAAATGCTATGACAGATTTTCACCATATTTAAATTATTTGGAAAAAAAAAAAAAAAAAAAAAAGGGGG
>NC_036239.1:420798-426509 GCF_002742605.1 Olea europaea var. sylvestris
ACGATATAAATATATTAAAAATTGAAATTAGAGAATTAAAAGAAAATAATAAGAGTACAGATAAGAAAATAGATAAAAAAAAATTTATAGAAAAAGAAATGACTCGGATAGGAAAGAAAAATATAGAAAAAGAAAATATAGTAGTAGAAACAGGAAGCATAGATGATGAATTTAAAAAAAAAAATATTACCAAAAATATTAGAAGAAAAAAAAGAATTTAGAGAAAAATCATTAGGAAAATTAAAAATAGAAGAAAAAGAAGATAAAAATGAATGAAGAGTTATATTTACTAATAGAAAATTTTGATCAATTAAGCTTAACAGATATAAGTGAATACCAAATTTTAATGAATACTGGAGGAGGACCTAATCCACTAGGAACCTCTAAACAAGAATTACATGATATAGATGAAAGTTATGCACCCATATATAATAAATCATATAGAGAATTCTATGATAAAGTAAGAGATAGACAACCACCTAAAAAAAAAAATATAAAGATAGGCTTGAATTAAATGATAATTATGATAAACCAATTAATTATGGAGGAACAAAACTAGATTTAAATTGCAAAATAGATACTAAAAAAGCTTTATTAACTTGGGCAGACTCGATGATATTATTCTTTTTATATAATAAAGATGACACATGAGAAAGTACTGAAAGAAGAATAAATTTCTTAATAGCATCATTTGAAGGAGATGTTAGAAATTGGTGGGAAAGAATAAGTAATGATACAAAAACATTAATAAAAAGAAATGTACAAACAGAAATAATCAAATCAGATAGAAGAGGTATAGAAAAATTAGTGGAATATATTTCTGATGAATTTTTAGGAGAAAATTGGATAAGAAATGATGAAAGAGAAGAAATAAGAAAAAAAAGATAGTGCTAGGATTAAATTAATAAATTTAACAATATGTGATATGTGTAAAATTAAATAATATACTTGTGAATTCAGAAACTATTACTATGTTCAATTTTATAGTAATGAAAATCAAGAAGTATACCAAGATGTGTACTATAATAAATTACCAGATTCTTGGGGAATATATTTTAAAATAGAATTTGAAAAATATGTTAGAGATAATATTGGAATACTTAGAACTTTAGGCTCAAGAATAAAATTTTTATTTGAAAAACTTGCATATATATATCAACAAAGACAATTAATGAAAAAATCAGGAAAATTAACTAGAATATATTGTGAAGATATGAAATACCCTGTGCAATGAAGATTTAATTCTGAAAGAAGAGTTAATAAGAGAAAATACAAAAATAAAAAGTTTAAAAAATTTAGAAATTTTAATAAAAAAACATATAAAACCAAGAAGATGGTATTATAAAAGAAGAAATAACCCATATAATCAACAGAAAAATAAGAATTATAAGAAAAATAAAAGTCAATGTAAATGTTAGAATTGTGGAGAGATATGTCATATAAACCCTGATTGTGATAAAAAGAAAGTCAGAATACTACAAAAAGAATATTTAAAAATAAAAGATGAATTAAGTGAAATATCAGATATTAAAGAATATTATGATCAAGAAGTATATATAAGTGAAACAGAAAAGATAGATCAGGATTTGAATAAAGAAATTGAAGAAATAGAAAGTAATAATGTAAATATACAAGAATATGAAGAAATAGAAGGATATGGATTAAAAGTCACTTTGGACAATAACAAGTTTAGGAAATTGCAAAAATTATCGTTAGATTTAAAAATAGGAAAATGGGAAGTTTTTGATAGAATTTGAAAAAGAGAAAGAATAGCAATAAACGAATACCACAAAATAGAAAAAACCATAAATGTAAGAACAACTTATGGGCAACATAAATTAAATCTTTTAACAAGAAATACAGTTGATGAACTATTAACAAAAATTAGTAAAAAAACAAAGTGAAAAAATTCAATATGTTTATTTAGCAGGAATACAAATAATGTTTAAATCACTATTTAGAGAAGGGATAAATTTACCATTAACTATAACCTTACATGATGGAAGAATAATAAATTTAAAAGATAGTCATTTGGAAACAATAGAAGGGAATTTAGCAAATCAAAAAATCATGTTTACATGTTATCCAAAATATTGTGTATCATTAAAAGATAAAAACTTTAATGAAGTTTTAGAACTACATTTCAAGCTTCATAGAGATGATATTATGCAATCAGGTGATCAAATTATGACTATAGAATATAGAGCTTTATACACATTTACTAATTCTAATTATGGAAATATTTATTCCAATAAACCATATATTGAAGTTCATAAAGAATGTAAAGATATTAGTAAAATAATAGAACCAAATAAACAAATAAGTTTAATTCCAGAAGAATATGAATTTGGCATAGCAAAAAATAAACCTGAAATAACAGAATTAAATGAAGGAGAATGTTCTAATAACATAACATTTAAGGATGGAAAATTAATCAAAAGATCAAAAAGTCTTAAAATGCCTAATAAAAACCAGTTAGAAGAAATCAACAAAATAAAAGAAATAAAATTATATAGGAATGCTGGAAACATGAAAATAGAAGGAGAATATTATAATGGAAGGGAAATAACTCATACAATTGAACCATATAAGTATGTAAATTTTGATGGACAAGTACATATAACAGATTTAGAGGTTAAGGTACCAATAAAAATAGGAGGAATAGATCTTTTAGTACCATATTATATAGATAGAAGTATGGATATAAACCCTCATATACTTTTAGGAATGAGTTTTCTAAATGGATTAGAAGATTATAGTATAAAAAGAGAAAGATTATGTATTGTTCATAATGGACAAACTACATTAAGTAAAAAATATTAGATGAATAATCAGATAAGTTTCCCATTAGCCGTGTTACTGTGTATATACAAATTACTATTATAGAAACAAATATAACAACTTGTGCTTTGATAGATATAGGAAGTGATATAACAATATTTAAGAATTTTTTAATAAAATCATGAAATAATAATAGTAATATAAAAATAACGGGTGTTACAGGAGAAAATACTCAAATAATTAATAGTGCTAATAAAGTTAATATAATTCTTGGAAGTAAACAAGTGATAATAAATAAAATTTATAAATATGATAAATTAGAATGTGGCATTTTATTAGGAAATGATTTCATACAACAATTTCAATATTATAAACAAAATAATTATATGATAATGCTACAAACACCTTTTAGACATTTACTAAAGATTTTTAGAGAATTTAAATCTTATAGAGTTCAGCCAACTCAGCGTAGTGATAAATGGGAGAAAAAACCAATCATACATAATGAAATAAAAAAAAAATATATATAAAGAGGTTCAAAAAACAGGAATAGAAATGAATATAGAAAAAATTATTGAACTACTAGAAAAAGTTTATGGAGAAAATCTATTATTATTTTGGAAACCACGTAACCCAAAAGCTAAAATAGAATTAATAGAAAATGTTATAATAAGAGTAAGACCAATGATGTATACAATAGAAGATATACAAGAATTTAAAAAACAAATAAAAGAATTATTAGAACAAAAACTTATTAGACAGAGTTATGGGCCTCATAGTAGTCCAGTCTTTATGGCTATGAAACACTCTGAACAAGTTAGAGGAAAAGCTAGAATGGTTATAAATTATAAAGAATTAAATAAATATACTAAATTTGATGGTTACTTTCTACCAAATAAAGAAGTATTAATAAATCTTGTAAGAGAAAAACAATATTATTCTAAATTTGATTGTAAATCAGGATTCTCGCAAGTAAAAATGGAAGAAGATAATATACAATATACTGCATTTAGCACACCTCAAGAAAAATATGAATGATTAGTTATGTCATTTGACTTGAAAAATGCACCACAAATATATCAAAGAAAGATTGATAATATATTTAAAAAGTTTAATGAATTCCTAATAGTTTATATAGATGATATATTAATATGTTCTAATAGCAAAGAAGAACATAGGAATCATTTAATCCAATTCATAAATGAATGTAAGAAAGAAGGAATTGTACTATCTAAAAAGAAATCAATAATAGAAAAACAAGATATAGACTTTCTTGGATTATCAATAGATAACAGAGGGATAAAATTACAAACTCATATATCCAAAAAGATAGAAAATTTTCCAAATAAATTAGAATCCAAAGAACAAATACAAATTTTTTTAGGATATTTAAATTATACTGAAAGATTTATTGAAAATCTTTCTATGAAAAGGTATAAAATTCAAGTACTACTTAGAAAAACAAATACTAAATGATGGAATGAAGAACATACAGAAATAGTTAAATCATTAAAGGAAGAATGTAAAAATTTACCAAAATTAAGATTACCAGATGAAAAAGATAATTTAATTGTTAATACTGATACCTCAGATAAATATTGGGCAGCAGTATTAAAAACAGATCTTAATGAGATTTGTAAATATTCAAGTGGAACCTTTAACCAAGCAGAAATAAATTATATTACTCATGAGAAAGAATTGCTAGCAATTATTAAAGGGATAAAAAAGTTCTCATTATTCTTATTATCTAAAAAATTCATTGTTGAAACTGATAATTCTCAAGTTGCAGGATTAGTCAGGAATAAGTTACCACCAGAACCTCAATACAGAAGGCTCCATAGATGGCATGCTTATTTAGCATTCTATAATTTTGATATAGTACATATTAAAGGAGTTAATAATTTTCTTGCAGATTTTCTCAGCAGAAGAATTTGCTGATGGATAAAGCCAAGGCCATGGAGTTATACCAATCCATTCTACATATACAAGAAAGAACAAACTTTCTTAAAGAAGAATATGAAGATATAAGTTCTGGAGCAACCCAGACCTCAGAAATGTTCGATTCAAATATGAAAATATTGTTGAACATTACCACTGAACATCATAAATATGCTATAGAACTCAAAAACTAAGTTGATGCTATTGCAGCACAACTAAAAGATATACTGTTTGAAACAGATATACCAAAGAGCTCAGAAATGAGTTTTCCAAATCAATACCAAATAGGGATAGCTGGAAGCAGTAGTGGACCTAAACGAGACAACATACGAACTAAAAATAAAGGAGATTCCATTTCTGTATCATCAAACAAGAAAATTATGATACATGGAGATAAAAGAGATATCAAAACAATCAGTTTCATTGACCAAGAGGATAAAATCCCTTTAGATCCAAACGAAGAAAAATATGCTGAAATAGTTAAAATTGTTTATGAAATGAAAATAAGCGATTCATATTTCATTTCTCCAGGAAATAATGTTTATCCCAGAATAACAGCCATGAAAGGAGGAGACCCTTCATTCATAAAAATTATGACAGACTATGGATTCATGGATCTGATATACCAAGGGAAAGATTTTATTGAAATTTCAAAGTTTGATGATATATTGATTAAAGAAGTATCCAAATTTGCCAGAGGAATGAAGATATTTTTGAAGTTCTATTCTATAAGTCTAGAATATGATGGAGTCGTTTATTATCCAGTTGAACACATAATCTCAATTGGATATGTTGCAGCTAATTTCCAAATTGATGTCACAGAATTTAATAGAAAAATTCCAACAGTAACAAAGTCATGGATCAGACATAGGAGAGCACTTGGGATAAAAGCCATATGCAACATTGCCAAAAACTTGTTTGATAAAAAATTCTCATGCTTGTGCCAATACGAAAATTGGATGCTGGTATCCAATGGAGGATATGGAAAATCA
>NC_036239.1:426893-429587 GCF_002742605.1 Olea europaea var. sylvestris
CGTATAGCTTTTCTTCCAACAAGTCTTTTATTCAATCAAGGTAGGATTACAAGGTGCAAGTGGTTAGCCCCGTTTAATTTATTTCTTCATGTTGATAAATGTTATACTCATAAAAGTTATGATATGATATGATTATGATGTGATATGAAATGGCCATCCGGTACCAAAGATATGATATGATATGAGCTCTTACCGGAATCTAAAGATATGATATGACTGTATGATTATTTTGATGCCTGATTGAATATTTTATTCGGGATCGCACCATTAATCGTATCCTACTGAGTATAAATTACTCATTCTTTCAATTTTTAACATCTCAGGTTAGGTCGGTCGACGGAGATGGTAGCTGAGCGGTGCGCGGGTTGCCAAGTAAAGAAAGTTCTCAAAAAATAATAATAATATTCATGGATATTTATGTTGGAATATATATATTTTTATTTCCATTTAATGCTTTAAATTCAATGACATTTTTATTTTATTAAGTGTTTTAAATTTCCAATTAAATTTTTCCACTTCAAGTATGTATATGAAATGATATCGGTAATACCTCAAATTTAAGTTCATAAAATTTGGGGCGTTACACTGTATGTGAAGAAATGTAAGAAGAGGACAAAGTACCTTTTGACAAAGGTGTATGAAGGGCAATAATTCTACATGTGAAGACATTGAAAATAAAGAGAAATAATAGAAAAAGATGCTCTTTGGATAGAAAAGTTGAACCAACATGTAAAGATGTAGGCCCAAAGGGAAGAAAATAGAAAGACAAGTGTACCTTATTGATGTATTCAATGATGTAATAGAGTCTCAAAAACTTGTATAAATAGAGACATTACCATAGGAGAAGATCATCTCATCCTATCTTGAATTCTCGAGTTGTAAAGCAATAGTCTATTCTCGGTTTAAAAAACCATTTTTTTGGAAATCCCTTAATACCAAATAGAAGTCTTGTATCAATCTTAGAAATAAAATTCCAATATTTTGATATCAATATGAGTTTTTAAATTTTTTTCCCATAGATTCTTGAAAGATCAAATAGAAAGTTTCCTTCTTATTTTAGCAAAAAGAGAGTTTTCCTTAACAGAAGTCTAGAGTTTCATTCTTTAGAAGTTGATACATTGAGAGCAAATAGCTGAAACAGTAACAATTCCGTGAAAGCAGGAGGCTGTTGAAGGAAGCAGTTTACAAATTCAGAGTTCGAAGGTCACTCAGCTCTAAGAATACAGGTCTAGATCAAACCTAAGGTAAAACTATTAAACTTTTGCTAAAATTAGAAAGAATCTTTTAAAGGTCTTAAAAGAATCGCACGATGATTATTTTGATAAAATGTCAGGATATACAATTGAAGGATTAGAAATAATGTTAGAAGAAATAAAGAATATTATATCTCAATTAAAAAATACAAATTTACCATTTGAAAAATATGGTACTTTAATTAGAAAATATGATATGAATGTTGCAGATTATTCTTATTTATTAAATCATAGAATGATTTTATTTTCAAATATCCAAAATAGAGTAAACAGAGGATAAAATATTTAAAAGATTAGGACATATGTTACAATATAGAAAGAATCATTTCATTAAGGGTAATATAGATATTTTCATAAAAAAGAATAGTAACAGGCCAAATAGAAAAATCTCCCTATTCATATGGGCATATAGGTGTATAAAAACTATGGTGAATGAGTGACAATACGTGATAAGGAATTGCAGAGGTTAAAAAGGGGGGCTTTGCGATGATTTTCTTGTGCTTTAAACATTGAACCTCTTTTGGGTTTTTAGATTCTTGATTCGCGACATTTTCGTTCTCTCTCTACAAGAAACATACGAGAGACAAAGACACACACATATAGATACATAGAGAGGGAGGGAAAACGAGCTATAATTTTGAAGTATTGGGATCTGCATGTTTGTATTCAAGAAAGATTTAGGCCGATCGGAGCTTTTTCTTTTTGGGTGTTTTACTTTTCAAGTTTGTAAATATTTATTTTTTATACAATAAATCACATAAATCTGTCACATGTTGACACACTTGGCCGACTCAGGCCTACCCATGCTGAACCATGTGGCATTACGGTCGAGGCCCTAGGCCAACGAAGATTGACCAACACCCATAAACAACTCCTATGACGTGGCTCAGGCTTTGGGATGCCGAAGTACAGTAGTCGAGGTGGTGCACATGGCCGAGGCAGTTCATACCGAAGTCGAAGCCCAGGACACCTCAGGCGTCACTCCTCTTTAGGGATCCGGTCTTACACAAGAACCCTGTTAGAATGATTGATGAGACACCCATCATAAAGTGCAAGTGTTATGTCTTGTCAAACATAGCGTCAGCTCTACCAATTAATAAATATATAGCAGACTAGATAGTCAAATTTGATGCCTAAAATTTGCCATGTAGATCAACAAGATGAGGTCACGTACACTCCCAAGTGAGGGTTACGATCTAACATGTGTAGGAATTGGCTCTAATAATTAACCAAAAATTGAAAAATGAAAAGGTGTGTAAAAGTGGAAAATGAAAAGATGTGACTATGTGTCAACTTCGACCAAATATTTGGACTTGATCCGATGTTCAAATTATAAAAGTGAATAGACCAATTTATTCTACTCGTCGAGTAGATCGTTGTGGTATATTTGGAATCTCGAAATCAATTCCGGATGAATGAGAAATTGTGGACCAAAATTGGA
>NC_036239.1:430071-435798 GCF_002742605.1 Olea europaea var. sylvestris
GTCTTGTCAAACATAGCGTCAGCTCTACCAATTAATAAATATATAGCAGACTAGATAGTCAAATTTGATGCCTAAAATTTGCCGTGTAGATCAACAAGATGAGGTCACGTACACTCCCAAGTGAGGGTCACGATCTAACATGTGTAGGAATTGGCTCTAATAATTAACCAAAAATTGAAAAATGAAAAGGTGTGTAAAGGTGGAAAATGAAAAGATGTGACTATGTGTCAACTTCGACCAAATATTTGGACTTGATCCGATGTTCAAATTATAAAAGTGAATAGACCAATTTATTTTACTCGTCGAGTAGATCGTTGTGGTATATTTGGAATCTCGAAATCAATTCCGGATGAATGAGAAATTGTGGACCAAAATTGGAAGAAATGAAGTGTTGCAACTTTTCTAAAGGATGTAGGTTTTGGCCAAATGTTGCAACTTTTAGAAATGATGCATGTTTTGGCCCACACTACTTTATTTGCACCCTTTCTACATCTATAAATAGGACTCTATGGACATGGTTTCCAATACACTAATTACATTGAGCATTCATTCTCCTTTTACAATTCTCTCCTTTCTAATTCCGTAGCATTTTCATGTATTTCCTTTGTAGAGAGAAATTTTGTTAAAAGTTCGTCAGTTTCTTGTGGTTTGAAGTGCTGCTACCATAAGTTGTGAATCCATTGTATTTTGAGAGACAAGTGTCATTCACCGTGAACACCGTAACGGGGCAATTTGTCTTAAAGAAAGAGATAACGTCTCGTCTTGGATTATTCTCTATTTCTACTCCTTGTAAATCCTTGTTTTGCGTAATCGTTATACCGAAACTTAATTCTCTCCTTTCTAATTCCGTAGCATTTTCATGTATTTCCTTTGTAGAGAGAAATTTTGTTAAAAGTTCGTCAGTTTCTTGTGGTTTGAAGTGCTGCTACCATAAATTGTGAATCCATTGTATCTTGAGAGACAAGTGTCATTCACCGTGAACACCGTAACGGGGCAATTTGTCTTAAGGAAAGAGATAACGTCTCGTCTTGGATTATTCTCTATTTCTACTCCTTGTAAATCCTTGTTTTGCGTAATCGTTATACCGAAACTCTATCTAAATTTTCATTCATATAAATTGTATTTTGATCACGCTCTTGCGAGTTAAAACTAGTCAAACAGATATATCAAAAATCAACTCTTACATAACCCTTTTTATAAGTTGTCTTCAACAACTTGTAATACTATAAATATTCCTTCATGTACCTCGTACAAGGATTAATGCAAGATTCAACACATGAACAAATACTACACAATACTCTTTACATTTTACTCTCTTGCAATAAATACGAGTTCATATGCGAATTTCACAAACATCGATTGGTAAATATTGTACAATCGTTATATAAATGTCTCGCCGGATTCCGAATGTTCTTGTCCCGCACCTTTGAGCCACTCTCACGCCCTTGATTTGCCCGTTCCAAACCATCCACCAGTCTTAACGTGTTGGACTAGACTTACGTGTGCACGGGTAGATCCGAAATCTGTTGGGATTATTATTTAGGTTCAACAAAATCTAATGATTTTCTTTGTAATTTTCTCCCTTTTATAAATTTTTGAATTCAAGATTTTGATTATTAGTTACTGTCTTTATTGATAATAATAGGGTTCTTAGAAGTTAGTACTGTCGTGTACTGAAATAGTTAAATTGAGTGCTTTTATCAATGTTTTGATAACTAATTTTGGTTTGCTGGATTGGAAAACTGGATATTTCAGTGACTGGTTTTTTCAGGCATTTTTTTTGGAATGATTAATAAGCATTCTTTATTGTTGAAGGTTGACTTCCTAGTTTATGAACAAACATGTTGATTCAACTTCCATTTAATTTTGCAATGTTATCTGTTACTTTTAAGAATATTCATAAACATGTTAACGAAAGGTCTTGTTTTTGGATTTGGTTCCCAGAACTCACTACTGGTCATGATTTAAGAGTACAGTGAACACCACTTTTTCTTTTTTAGTATTATCCAATCTTTCCGAACAAACATGTAGTATTTTAATTTATGCTTCGTATTGGAATTGCGAAAAGCATCAGTAGTTCTCTGAAGCATGTATTGGGAAGTGTATATATGCTCATTTGACGATCATGAATCCATAACATATTTGGTTTGGTGTGGTGAATTTTCCTCATAATTTCTTGGAATATTCATCTCGCTAGATTTTCCTAGGTAGAAAGAGACTTGGTTTCTCCATTCAAGAATCGAAAATATGGCGACATGAATCAAACAATCAAAGAGACTCTGCAATGATGCTTTATCTAAGTGTTCCTTCGGCCGGTTCATATTCGGAAGCGCCGGTTCTTCCTGGAAACATGATGGCGTATGCGAATTTCTCGTCATCCTCAAATGTTACCGTTGGGGCTTTGGAAACCAGCACGTGGAGACAAGAAACTCTGTCAAGTCTTGTAGGATCAAGCCATTGATCATGATTTTAGCTTGATTCATCCAATGGGTGGAGTTTCTGGCATTCTTCAAGGCGCTACAAATTTTGAAGGACAAGGATTATCCCCGAGTCTTAGTACACAGAAACCATCACAAACGAACATGTCATCTATCCAGTATCTGAGCTCTAATCCTAATATCTCCCCATTATTGGGTCAGAATCCATATATATCGGGTGAAACCAGGGGCCAGAATGGTTCTTTTTTAGAAAACAACGATTCTCAGACTATACGATCAAGGTATAACAGCTACATGCTTTCTGATGTTCCAGGAAGCAATTCAGATGCAACGAAGGGCGATATCCCAGCATATGGAGTGTCAAGTATTGCAAGTGTCATTCCTAATTCCAAGTACTTGAAAGCAGCTCAACAATTGCTGGATGAAGCTGTATAGTTAGAAAGGCTATTATGGAGCAACATAAAAGAAATTTTAAAGAAACTGATGGAGAGTTGGGGAATCGAACCTTAGACCCTTCTGCAGCTGGGACATCTTCAATACCTCAGGAGTCGAGCAGCATCTCCCCTAGTGAACTTTCAGCAGCCAAGAAGTAAGACATGCAAGATAAGATCACAAAGCTCATATCAATGTTGGACGAGGTACCATCTGTCTGTCTGTTGTTGTTGTTATCTTATATCTCAACTTGCTAAAGCCTGTGAATTAACTTCTTTCATCAAGGAAAAAGATAACTACTCATTCTGACAACTTGATAATCTGGCTTTTAGTTCATTTTTTCTGTATACCTATGAATTTCATATTCATGTTAATCTGAAACAGTTAGTGTTCAACAGACCCATGCTATTTACCCCAGTACGTAATCTAAAATCTGTCGATTGACTTCTCCAAGTTCATGTATTTGGGGATGATGCAGATTAAATTTGTCTAAGAAGGGCATAGCAAAAAAAATTCCATTTCTCTCCTTCTAAAATGCCAACAAATTAATGAGGATTACATTTGTCCCCAATTTGAAATGAGACGATTGCTGAAACTACAGAGTGATCTGGCAAGGAGAAATCTGGCAATGCAGATATTAGGAATTCCATGTCTCCTATTTTCCTTGTTATTAATTGCGTGAACATACAATATTTAAACGTGCCTCTGGTTTGTCGCCAAGACAATAAATATGTATAAATCTGTTCTTGGAGAGGAATTTGTAATTTTGTATCAGTACCCTGCACCGAGATGGTTGGATGGAATATAGTAGTTCATCATATCTAAATTAGTGTATATTTCCAGACGCCGGCCATTTTCGAATTTGAAACTGGAAAAGCAGGCTAATCGTCTCTCTCTCTCAATCATGTTCATTTCTCATTAAAGATCTTAATTATTACAGGTTGATCAAAGGTATAGACAGTATTATCATCAGATGCAAATAGTGGTGTGTTCCTTTGATGTAGTAGCAGGATGTGGTGCAGCCAAACTATACACGGCACTCGCCCTCAAGACAATATCCCATCACTTTCATTTCTTGCGTGATGCAATAAATGGCCAGATTCGTGTGGCTCGGACAAGCCTTGGGGAGGAAGATTCTTTGGCAAATGTTGAAGGGATTGGAATATCTCGGCTGTGATATGTCGATCAGAAACTCAGACAACAAATAGCCCTTCAGCAACTAGGAATGATGCAACCACATGCTTGGAGGCCACAGAGGGGACTCCCGGAACGCTCTGTTTCAATTTTGCGCGCTTGGCTTTTCGAGCACTTCCTTCATCCATTCGTTCTGCAAAACTTTATTTTGTTTTCTGAACATTTTTCTCTCTCTTTATCGTTACTATTGAGTTTGTTTATAATATTCTTACATTTTATTGATTATTTTTTCTTTCTCCAGCTACCCTAAAGATTTTGACAAGACCATGCTAGCAAGGCAGACTGGATTGACAAGAAGTCAGGTGAAACAATCTCCTTCTCATACATTTGTCTCATTTTAAAAGGCTAACTGTCATTTGTCTTTATAGTGAATACTTGCTGCTTCTATATTTTTGTTGATTGATCTAACTGATCAGGTCTCAAACTGGTTCATTAATGCACGAGTTTGGCTCTGGAAGCTGATGGTCGAAGAAATGTACAATAAAGAGGTTGGTGATGTGGAGATATACTCTAATTCTTCGTCTGAATCTGCAAAAAAGGCTTCAAAAACTGATGCAAAAGCAGCGGAAGATTTGTACCAAGCCACAACTTCCACAGAAACCGAGCATTGTAGAAGTAGGCAACCTTTTGAGCCAAATTCTGATCATGTCCATGGTGTAGGAATGGTGGGATCAGATAACAATCCCACATTCCAGAATCTGATATGTGCAGAACCTGAAAATAGTTATGGGATAGGACAAATGTAGGGTCGACCAAAGGCCTCCTTCCACGGATGACCGGAGCCTTTTTCCAGATACGATTATACAGTCATATTATGTCGAAGAAAGATTTATGGCAGACGCATACCAGATTTCCAAGCTAGAAAGATTTGGAAGTGGAAATGCAGTATCACTCACATTAGGATTGCAAGGTGGTAGCCTACCTGGAGCTGATGAAACTAGTCCTAATTTTGTCACCATGAGAGGCAATGATGTGTATACTGTACTGCTACTTCTACAGGAATTCAGACACCGGGATTTTACTTTACAGATTCTGGAAATCGGCAGCATGAATTTGTCCCATCGCGTATTTCACGTGATTTTGTAGCGTGAGAAAAGGCTGCTGGTTTCATTGGACAGAAGCAGCATTTTGTCCCCTTTAGAACCAATTCGTCAAAAGATAAAGAAGCTGTGGTTTCCTTGATACTATCAAATTTATGAAATATTTCTGTAATATTGCAAAAGATTGGCTGGGAAGGCGGCTTGGTGTATATAACGTAGTTTGACTGATGTGGAGATAGTTAAACAAATTTGTAATGAATGATATATTGAAATGTTCAAATGAATCCTTCTACACCAGAAAGAGTACAATTGGAGAAGAAGTGTCATGTTTGCATTCATCTAAATGTGTCATTCCACTCGAGCTTGAGCAGCCAGGCTCTTGAAAAGCACGAACCAACCCATCATGGCCTTGCCTGGCTCTACAGCTGAGCCATGTTCAACTCAAATAACGCTTACAGAAAAGGAGCAATGTAGGGTGTTATGCAAGTGTATTGTATCATGTACAAATAATAAAGTAGTGCGAAATACTTGTGCCTTTTATTTTCTTGGAAATTCAGCACCCATTCTGAAATTTCCTCAAGAAAAAATTTCGGAAGAGTTATTGAAAGTTCTGTATTCCGACT
>NC_036239.1:436272-458034 GCF_002742605.1 Olea europaea var. sylvestris
TTTTCTTGGAAATTCAGCACCCATTCTGAAATTTCCTCAAGAAAAAATTTCGGAAGAGTTATTGAAAGTTCTGTATTCCGACTTGACTTAATTCACATATTTGTTAAGATGGATTATATAGTACTAGACAATATGAAGTAAAGGAAAATAACTAAAAGGATGTATTCAATTGGGATTTTCGAAAATTCTGATGAACTTTTTTATTTATTTATTTATTTTTTAAAGTGATGACTTCTGTTGATTTTTTTATAGATTTTTTTTTATTCAATTGGAAGTCATAGAAAACAGAGATAAACAATGACAGAGAGAAAAAGAAAAATAGAAATTAATATAATTAATAGAAAAAAATATATTTTAATAATAATTCTATAAAAGTCTCAATTGAATGCTCCAATACTTTTAGAGTCTCAAAAAGTCTACATTGAATAGTCCTAAACCTTTTAAATTCTAAAAACTCATTAGAAGTTTCAATTAAATACATCCCCTAAATCTTTAGTTATTGTATTTTCCAGTAGAAACTACTATGCACTAAATATGCACATGATGTCTCTTAAATCTTGCTATTAAAGATTAAACCTTTGAAGTAGCCCTGTTCATTCGAAAGTAGGATCTTTTGTAATGACTCCATGGTTGACAATGGATACAATTCTTGAGGGTTAACTTTAATAAAAAAAAATTTCCCTCCTCTCCTGCAGTTGTCAACTTACATGCTCCGGTAAACAGGATTCCACTCGTGAGTGTAGCCGTTGGATGCTTCAATGGCGAGAATGCAATTTCATGAATGATTGTTAGAAAATCATTTTAGCCTAGTTTTGCATTAGACTGAGTACCTAAATTTCTGCTGCAAAATTCACGTGTAAATAAAAAAAAATAAAAAATTCTTCTATTTCGTTCTTGAAGAAATGCAGTGACTGCAGCTATACAAGAATATATCTACAAGTATGTATTGGGAAACCGACTCAAAGATTGTATAGAAATTTCTTAGTGCAAATGTTGGAAGATTAAGAGGACCAACGCTTGTACAAAAGTGGAAGGTTGGTGATGGCGCTGCCAATGTTGGAAGATTGGGGATCTATCCATACTTCTTGCAAAGGTTAAGGACCCCATTATAATTTTTCCTAAAATAAAGCTTTTAAAATCTGTAACACGCAAGAGAACCAAAACGATTTCCGTTGCCGGGACTTGAACCCGGATCTTTCGGGTGAGAGCCAGGTATCCTGACCAACTAGACTACAATAGATTGTTTATACTTCTCATCGGTTTAAGATATTTAAATGTCCATCACATGAAATCAACCAAAATTCAGTACAAAAATTATACAATGGATTTATCTCATTTGGATTCACCTTTTTCCAAAGAACCCACCAGAGCCAGAGGCCTACGCAAATGTGTTCTATTCCTAAACCCCTGGGTTCAGTATAAGGTAAAACAAATTACAGAGTCGAAAATCCGGTCCTTCATAGAATTGTTCAACTTGTCTTTGCTCTTTTCCATACAATGACAGTTCCACCAAAATCTGAAGAAGCCAACAAATTCTCTCCATGGTTCCAAGCAATGCCTATAACCGGGTAGCCATGACCCTGCAGTAATAATAAACAATCACTGAAGTACATGAAGCCAGTCGAACAAGTCTCAGGAAAATTTGATATTTACCTGTAGTTTGTTTACACACGTGTGTTTTGGTCGAGTTAAATCATAGAAATAGACATTAGCATCTTCACTCCCCGCAACTTCATTGACGTACATAGCAGTGTCAGCAATGAGAATGAGATTCTTGTTGCTATGAATAAACTTGTGAAAGAAAGCAATTTTTGCCTAAAGGATTTGGCAGGCAAGATGACAAATATCATGTTTGTCTAAGCCAATAAATAATTAACTTGATGTGAGAGCTACTTTTGAAAAATGAGTAACATTTTTAACTCGAAAGTAAGAAAAAAATAATATATCCTGACGTTTTGAAACAAAAAATTACTTAAAAAAGTAACAGTGGCCATAAGAACATCAAAGGAACGCCTTTTACTGACATTGAGATAAAATTTGCAAAAGCATTATCTTTTAAATTGGTATGAACATAGAGAAAGGATTATCTTATAAATTGGCATGCATACCTATAAATTCTCCCTTCTCAAGGGAAAGTAGAGGACAGAAAGAGGCACGAATGCTATGCAGTCGTGGAGCCAATTTAAGTGTACAACGAACGGTCAAATAACCTTGTACCTCCAAAGAGACGCTACACCACACCAAAACACCGCCTATCGTATTAGAAAACAGAAATTATATCTGAAAGTAAAAAGACAAATGTTACAGAACAACCTGAAGAAAGACAAACTTCCATCTCGAGAAAAAGTTAGCAACACAGGACCTCGGGCGAGCAAAGAAAAGGTCCTGTACTGCACAGTAGTTACTGGAGAATTTTGCTTGCTGCTACTTTTATTACGATGAGACCTAGATAAGGCACCTGTACGTGAGTCCATACTAACTGTGTATACATATCCCTGCAATCATTTGGAAAGAAAATTTCTAATTCTTGAAAAAATACAAAAATTAGAGTTTATCAGTTAGCAGAGGTGGAGTCCTTGCGCAGCAAACGCACCTTAGCATCACCACAGAAAATAAGCTGACCAGTGTGGTCCTGGTCCATAGCAGTAACCTCACTGTCAAAGGTTGCTTTACTGATTGTTCTTCCAGTGCTGAAATTGAACACCTAGAATGCCAGTTATAAACATGTGAAAGTGAGAGAATGTTAAGTGTCTTACATAAGGTAACGCATCAAACAATGCATTTGATTTATCTGTAGGATGGCAGAGTCTCCAATATGCAGCACGATATCAAAGACACGCAACCATTGCAAGACAAAATAATAAATTTTTTGGATAGCACCAAGAAAAGGTAAAGGAGGCACTACAATCTGGGCACACGAAGGGTATGTCCTCCAAAGTGCCTGGGATACCACACAAACAAGCACATATACTGACATCCTCAACCAAAGAAAATAAAAAAGAAGAAAATGACATAGGGAAATAAATGGATTCAACGTTTTGATGAAACACCCACCCAGAATAGTTGTGGTTTCAATAATTAGAAATTGCCAGCAGTAAGTGTAAGTTTCACATGATTTACCATTATCTCTTTGTTTGCATTGCCAACTGAAAGAAAATTATTGTTCACCTGCACCAGTAAAATAGGCAAAAATGACATAGACCTGCAAACTTGAAACATAATAAACTATACTCTTTCAGAGCAGAAACGACGAAAATAGCATGAAATTTCACATACTCACCGGATGAAAACGAATACAAAGTTCTGGTGAAACTCCATAAATCACCCTCATACAAAGGCCTTTCGAGATATCCCATACTCTTACAGTTTTGTCGATTGAGGAAGATGTGATGTACTGATTGTTAGTTGAGAAGTCAAAATCTGATGAGAGAAATTTTAGAACTCAATGGAGACAGAGTACTTACCGGTGTAAATCATGAACCGTGCATGTGTGAGAATGTTTTAAAATACTCAAAATAAACTACCACAATCCCCTAGGTTGTCCAATATTTCCCTCTGAAGATTTTAGGCGGACATTTAAAGTGTGACTGAGGTCTAGGGAGGATTACAATTGACAGAGGAGGATTGAAAATTTAATATGAGTTCAGTCAAAAAATGTTCTACATCAAGACGAATGGAGCCATCAAGAGGTCTCCTAGAGGGGTGGAATATTGATAGTTGATTAGCAAAAAGTTCCTACAGACAGAATATCAATTAATCCTACCTGTGACATCTTTTGTATGTCCTGTTAACTGCTTGAGAACTGCAGGTGACGTAGAAACAGTGCATACAGTCAAGCTTCCATCTGATGCTCCATAAGCAAGTAGATCAGAACTCATGTGCCCAAACTTTATGACCGTAACTACAAATAATGACTGTTGGTTACTTCAGAATGTAAAAATTCCAATAACACCAGAATAGGCAGCTACAAAATACAATCTGGTCTTGTTCTCTCAGAGACATACCCATGGCCTTGCACTGGTCAAAAATGCAGTGCATTCCTACAAAGGAATATGCAGGTTCGCCCTTTCTATGTGGGAGCTCAGTATCACTTGCATTTGAACTGGCACTTGTGTGGAAACTGAATTGTCGATTTCCACTTTGTAAATCCTGGAACAAAGGAAGAATAAGACTTATTAAATGACATGCCTAAACAATCCTTATTCTAAGTATGACATATGAGGCTATAATTCACAACAAATCAAAAGAATATATATATACACACATACATACATATATTTGTGGTTATTTTGAAGAAGATAATATAGTAGGAACATATAGTAAAAATTTACTTGAAATTCTAGAAATTTATCCTATATCAATTTCGTTAATGCTTATCAATTAATCCCAATAAGCATTTGCTCTCTATATCTACATTTGCAAAAACTTACAAGACTCAATGTGACAGTCAGATTAGTTTTAACCGGTAGGTTCTTGGTTTGAATGATTTAAGGAAAAAATGTCCGTGCATGTGTATATACGTGCAGACCACATGTATTGCGTGCACGTCAACCTAATAGCCACAGGACCATAAATGCAACGGTTTCGACTTGCCATATGGAGAACATTAGAGAAAAGAAAACTAAAAATATCATAAGCATATACGGCAGAGTCTTATCCAAAAACCATAAATAACTTGTCCCCACCAATGATCATGAAGCTTAAATGAATCATAGGCTATAGGTCTGTTAGTAAAGGCTTCCTTCTTCCCTACAGGTCAACAGAGCCAACCTTTTTCAAAAATCTTTCAAGTACTAATTATCAATTTGCTTAACTAACTCTAATGAAGACAATTGTCAAGCAACTCAAGTTATCTTATTTCACATGCCTCAATTCTAAGCTTGGGGCACAGGTGTAAAGAGCATGGTGCCTTGTGAATTGCTGACAACCTTTTACTTTTTCCTACTTGTGATCATTATAAGCCTGAAACTTGGATAGAACAACAAACGTAATAGAGAAATGACACATACCCTGCTTGTACCCCAGCTGTCCACCTCAAACAAATGGGAGATTGGACTTGTAGATGGTATCCATCGCTCACTGATGCATCAACCAGTAAATTACCCTGATGTGAGAATCATATGGAACACAAATTTAAATAATACTCATATTGTTAAGATGAATTTCTTTCAAAATTTTAAAAACTTGAAAATGAAGGATTCAAAATAACAACAAACGATAATTCATTGTCATCTGTGATCAAATTAGTATTTCAGTAACCTCTGTCCTGGAGTGCTCGGGTAACTCGGTGTTTGTAAACCATCCCAATTTCTCGGCCTATTAATGTAATTACGAAAGGCAACATAACCTTTTCCATTACATCTCCAATCCTACAACAAGAAACCACACCAAATCAACATTTTCATATGATGAACTCCTTACTATGTTGATTTATAAAATGTACTAAATTTATTTAACAAAATTATAAGAATTGAAAATTTGCTTCCAATAAATAAAATAATTATTCCCCTTACTAATTTCTAGAAATGTTAATTTTGGGAAATTAAACATAGTGCCTTGAAGTTCTATTCACCGATGAAGATTATTTAAATTATAGAACACTAATTATGAGAGCACGTTTAGGTTAACGTAGATATAAGGAAAATGCATATCATCATTTAAATCAAAGATGAACGAAGACAATGCTAAGTCACGTTACAATCTTCAGAGTACTCAATAATCACGCTCATAGTTGGCACTTAGTTATGCACCGATACTAAAACGCATATAAATATAGCAAATAATATGGAATGATGATGACTTGTGCATTTTCACACTCACAACCCTTAACACAGATCAACGATCAGGAGTCCAAATTACACAATGCAAGAGTATATAACTAATATACGTACATTATAAATAATACTTATAATAGACGCGTAAATGCATACACGAATATTCATAGACGAATTCGAGGAGTACCTTGCGGCGTAAGACACCAGACTGAGCTTTCCGATAGAGGAGGAGTCGGCGGATTCCAATGTAATTGGGGTCAGAATCAGAATCTGCAGGCGAAGGCTGAAGCATACAACTGAAGATTTCTGGATCAAATGTCAGGTCCTCATTCTTCTTTTCACCATTTTCCAACTTCGAATCGTCATTTTCAGGCGAACTCTTTTCCGCTTGTTCATCCATGTTATTGTTGATTTTTCATCGAATTATTCGACAAAAAGCAACAACTTTCGGCGATCGGAGATGCTCGCGTTTTCGATTTGGCTTTCTAAAATAAAAAAATATGTGAAGATCTAGATGGGTTGTGGACACGGACTTGAAAATGCCAGTAAATGAATTGGGGATGTGCAATCGGCAGTTACTCGGTTGGTGTAATTAAGCCCCTGTTTGTAGGTGGGTAATTTTTAGTTTGGCCAAGTCAAAAACGTATTTTTTCACTTTAATAAAAAAATTTTGTCTATCACCAAAATGGCATTTTATTGAGTAAAAGACAAAAATATCATTTAGTAGTTTATACAATTATAAAGATAAAATTTTGTTTCAAAAGACAAAAATACGTTTAAGTTACAAATTAAAAAATCAAACACTTTTCACTTTACATTTAATTATTTATTTTAAACAATTACTCAAATTAAAAAAATTAATATTAAATATACTTTCTTGTTTAAATATTTCATTAATTAATTATCTTAATCGGTTATATATATTATTTATTTAATATTTAATTTCTTTATTTAATTATTTATTTAATCACTTGCTTAAATAAAAAATTAATATTTAATTTTGGTTTCTCTTTTAAATATTTCATTAATTAATTATCTTAATCGGTTATATATATTATTTATTTAATATTTAATTTCTTTATTTAATTATTTATTTAATCACTTGCTTAAATAAAAAATTAATATTTAATTTTGGTTTCTCTTTTAAATATTTCATTAATTAATTATCTTAATTGGCCCTTATTTAATTATTTATTTTAAACACCTACTCAAATAAAAAATTTAATATTTAATTTGATTTCTCGTTTAAATATTTCCATATTAACTATCTTAATTGGCTGTGTATATTATTTATTTAATATTTAATTACTTTATTCAAATGATCACTTATTTAAATAAAAAAATAATATTTATTTTAATGTCTTATTTAAATATTTCTTTAATTAATTGTCTTAATTAGTTATGTATGTTATTTATTTATTGTTTAATTACTTTGTTTAATTATTTACTTAATCACTTAATTAAATAAAAAATTAATATATAATTTAATTTCTTATTTAGATATTTCATTAATTAATTATCTTAATTGGTTTTATGTATTTAAAATTTAATTACTTTATTTAATTATTTATTTAATCACTTATTTAAATAAAAGAATTAGTATTTATTTTAATTTCTTATTTAAATATTTCATTAATTAATTATCTTAGTTAATTATGTACATTCTTTATTTAATATTTAATTATTTTGTTTATTTATTTATTTAATCGCTCAATTAAATAAAAGAATTATATTTAATTTAATTTCTTATTTAGATATTTCATTTATAAATTATCTTAATTAATTGTGTATATTATGTATTTAATATTCCATTACCTTATTTAATTATTATTTTAATCACTTATTTGAATATAAAATTAATTTTTAAATATTAATTAATTATTTAAATATTTCAGTAATTAATTATCTTAATTGTTTATGTATATTATTAGTCATTAATATTTAATTACTTTATTTTAATTGCTTGTTTAAATAGAAACATTATACCATAATGTACAAGTGCCATAATATTATTGGAAAGTTGAAAAATAGTTTTTCGATCATTTACTTATAAAATTTCACAAATACATTATGGACATTCTTATAATTAGTATATGTAGAATTATCCAATATTGAATTTGATTTCTCGTTTAAATATTTCTTTATTAATTATCTTAATTGGTTATGTATATTTAATTACTTTATTCAATTATTTATTTTAAAACCTATTCAAATAAAAATTAATATTTAATTTAATTTCTTCTTTAAATATTTCATAAATTAATTATTTTAATTGGTTATGTACATTGTTTATTTAATATTTCTTTACTTTAATTAATTATTTATTTAATCACTTGTTCGAATACAAAATTAACACTAAATTTAATTTATTCTTTAAATATCTCATTAATTAATTATCTTAATTGGTTACATATATTATTTATTTAATATTTAACTAGAACATAAATCACATGATGCATGAGAATATCTAACAAATGTGGAAGTCTAATATTAGGCACGATCACATTTTCAAGACATCAAACATTATTCAAGAATGCCAAAAATATATTTCGTCTACTAAATGAAGTCAAGTGGGAAGTTCTCGATTATAGTATGTTACTCTCTACCCAACGGATGTGTAATATCTATTTAAATCGTATGTACTCTCTATTTATATTATATTATTGGTTTCCTCAATTTTCTCTATTTATAGTATGTTATTGATTACGTGAAAATTGACCCGACGAATATGTAATATCTACTTAAATTGTATGTACTCTCTATTTATAATATGCCACTGATTTCCTCAATTTTCTTTATTTATAGTGTGTTATATATGTAATTAAGAGTAATTGGTTATTTATTATACAATTACATAAAAACTAAAGTATTATTAACGTTTTTAAAAAAATGCTTACGTTTTAAATTATTACAACTATGGATCACAATGTAAATAAAAAAAAAAGCTTACATTTTAATGTGTGTTTGGTTTATCAGCTCTACGTCACGTCTGATGCTTAAAATTCAATATACTTCAATTTGGTCCGAATCCGACGAAATTAATGGGAGATGGATTTAGGGTTTTGATCCGATAACCCAATCGAGATTCAAATTCGATAATCCGTTAACTAAATAAATCAAATATGGATATAGATCGATCCAATCCGATATCACTAAAACATTCCAAAAGGATGAAATATATATATGTTTTAGGCCTTCTATTATAATAAGTGAGCTCATCAAGATAGTTCAAATATTTTTTAAAATAAATAATTAGTTAAAATCTTGTTGGGGCTATAATTTTCAATGAAAAAATAAATAAAATCTTTATTTTTCTAATTTTTTAAATTTCGGATTTAATTTCTGATAACATAGTTAATTGGATATGAATTTAACATTCAAATATCCGTTGGATTATTGGATTGGATCAAATAGGATAATTATTCTTAACAGATCGAATCGAATTTGAGTAGATCCGATCCATTTATAACCCTAACTTCAATGCAAAGATTTCACAATCGCCCTGGTTCGAATTCATGGAAGAGGTTGGGCAACGTACCGTCGACTGATGTTCTCTTCTTTGCCTCAATGGTGTACGGAGAAACAATATGTTGTGATAGCAATCTAGTCCTCTTGCTAACCATTTGCTTTGGCACATCAATAAACATATTTCTTACATAATGTCACTTTCATCGTCTTCTCCGACATAATTATCACATTATCTAAACTTGCAACATTATTTGTCAAGTTGGGGGGTCATTTCCGGCATAGTTATGTATATTAATGTGTGTTTAGTTTATCAGCTCTACGCTACGTTCGATACTAAAATTCAATGTACTTCAATTAGGGTTGTCAATAGATTGGATTTTGATCTGAATCTGATGAAATTAATGGGAGATGGATTTAGGGTCTCAATCCGATAACCCTATCGAGATTCAAATCCGATAATCCGTTAATTAAATAAATCAAATATGGATATAGGTCCATCTAATTTGATAAATAAATAAAATCTTTATTTATCTAATTTTTTTAATTTTGAATCGGATATCCAATAACATAGTTAATCGGATATGGATTTAACATTCAAATATTCGTCGGATTATTGAATCGGATCGGATAGGATAGGATAATTATTATTAACGGATCAGATCGAATCGAATTTGAGCAGATTCGATCCATATATCTGATCCATTTATAGTCCTAACTTCAATGCGAAGATTTCACAATCACCCGGGTCGATTTCACGGAAGAGGTTGGGCAACATACTATCAACAGATGTTCTATTCTTTGCCTCGATCGTGTACGGAGAAACAATGTATTGTGACAGCAATCTAGTCCTCTTGCTAACCATTTGTTCTGGCACGTCAATAATATGTGTACAGGGTGTAATTCAAACTCGCGATGTTATTTATCAAGTTGGGGGTCCTCTTCGACATAGTTATGTATATTATTTATTTAATAGTTAATTACGTTGTTTAATTATTTATTTAATCACTTAATTAAATAAAAAAATTAATATTTAATTTAATTTCTTTTTTAGATATTTCATTTATAAATTATCTTAATTGGTTGTGTGTAATATGTATCTAATATTTCATTACCTTATTTAAATAAATTTTACAATATATATACAATTATTTCATAAATAAAAAAATATTTGCAATTGTTTCGTCCCCACCATCGGCACCTCTTCCATCTCCACTGACATTCATAATGATTCTGATGAAACATCTGTGTACATCCCCACCCCTCCACCGCCACCCACCTTGTCACCATCTCCGCTATTCTCTGTCACTGTCTGAGACCCTTATCGCCTGTAAACCGTATCTCCTCAACTATGACTCTGACTCTAACCCTCCTCTTTGATCAACGGTGTCAGCTCAGTGAACAATTCAAGCTAACATATTAACATTTCACCGAGTTAATAACCACGCATGTATTGAGATTTCGAAATGACGTACAACTTAAATCACAAATAAATAATATGTACCCCAAGATCGTTGAGGAGAGTTGATAATTGTCAGCTTTGTCCCATAGATAGTTGTTGAATATGTCAATGTTATCAACAATTTCCAAATGAAAAAGGTCAATCGACGTCTTCTTGTGATGACATCTCAATATGCTCTCTAGTATAAAAATCCCCAACTTCAATTGTTTATTTAATATTTAATTACATATTTACACTATTTTTTTATTATTTATATTTATTTGTTATTTATGTTAATTAATTATTTTTATTGCTTAATTAACATTTAAGTTACTTGTTTATTGAATTTATTTCAATTAGTTATTTATTATTTGTTTAAATAAACAATATACATAAAAATTAACATAATTTATTAAATATTTAAATAAACAAATAAAGTATAAAATCAATAATTATATATTAAACAAATAATATACACAAACAATTAAAGTAATTACTTAAATATTTAAATAAACAAATAAAGTATAAAATCAATAATTATATATTAAACAAATAATATACACAAACAATTAAAGTAATTACTTAAATATTTAAATAAACAATTAAATTAAATATTAATTAATTAAATTACTTATTAAATATTTAATTAAATATTTTATTTAAATATCTCATTAATTACTTTAATTGGTTATGTACATTGTTTGTTTAATATTTAATTACCATATTTAATAACTTATTTTAATAGTTTATTTCATATTTATTTACTTCATTTAATTATTGATATTAATTTCTCATTTATTTTAATTATTTATTGAATATTCAATTGTTTATTATATTTATTTCATTATTTATATTTTAAATAAAATGAAATAAAAAAATAATTAATTATTTTTCTTAAATAAACAATTTACATAATTCATGACATATTTATAAGCAATTAAATTCAATATTAAAAAAATAAAAAATAATTAAATATTTATTTAATTTCTTTATTGATATTTAAATTCTTTATTGATATTTATTTAAATGCTTTGCAAATAATTAATTTGATTGATATTTTAATTTCCTAATTTAATTGCTTATTTTTATTATTTTACAAATGTTTAAATATTTATTTAAATTCTTTATGTATATAACTTATTTAATATTTAATTATTTCTTTTAATTTTTTACTAACACTTATTTTGATCGTTTATTTTAATATTTTCATTGCTTATTTTAATTATTTTACTAACTCTTAATTTAATCATTTATTTTTAATTAATGTTTAAATACTTTTTTTAATTCTTTATGCATATTGATTATTTAATATTTAAAATTTTATTTTAATTTCTTTGCAAAAATTTAATTTGACTGATATTTTAATTTCCTAATTTAATTGCTTATTTATTATTTTACAAATGTTTAAATATATATTAAAATTCTTTATGTATATTACTTATTTAATATTTAATTATTTCTTTAATTTTTTTTACTATTGCTTAACATAAAATAAGTAATTAAACTAAATTAGCAAATAATAAATATTTAGATAAATAATAAAACATTTATATTAATCATTTCAAAGAAATAATTTTAAATACATAATATGCATTAAAATTAAATAATTCAAATAATAATTAAATATTAGACGACACAATATAAGCAATTAAAATAAATAGCTTCAATAATTAAAGGAAATATATAAATAATTAATAAAAAAAATTTGTTTGGGCCTAGATAACGGTCGGCCCAGACGACCCGTCTGGGCGCCCAGTCAACTGGGCGCTGGGGCCCAGTTGACTGGGCCCAGACCGCCCAGTTGACTGGGTTGGGCGCCTAGACGATCCAATTGACTGGGCCGTCCTGTCTGCTGTGCTAACCGTCCTCTTCGTGGAGATCGTCGAAAAACTCCTTTTCTGACGATCTCCACTCCATTTTCTCCCTCCCAAATTATCATTCTTACCCAAAAGTCATGCATTTTTCCAAAAATCAACATATGTATCTAAAATCATGTTTTTTTTTCCAAAAATCAATATAAAAACATTAAATATGGGTCGCCTGTTTTCCCTTTTTGTCGGTGCTACAGTAATTTTACTATTTTCTTTCTATCTTCTCTCTCTTCTTTAAATGGTAAGGGCTCTTGTTTTTTCAATATTTTAAACATTTTTACATTTTTTTAATTGGTCAAAGGCCTCTTTAGAAAATTGGCCGGGTCAACCGGCCAATGGCCACTATTTCCTCGTTTGTAGGCGTGGGTTGGGTCGGGTCGGTTTTTGCCCCAATCCTAACTCAATCCAATATGATCGGTTTGATAAAAAATCAACTCAATTCAATTCAACCAAATGTTGCAACCCAATCCAATCAAGTGTCGATTGAGTTGGGTTGGGTTGGGTTGGTCAATTTGAGCAAAAGTGTAATTTATTACCATAATATGTTAAAAAAAAGTCAACACGTTACACGTCATCCAAATAACTGAAATACAATTAATATTTAATATAGCATACAACTATCCAAATAAAAATCCACCCATATACAATTAATACAGTCATCCATTGTCAACAGAACTTGAAAATTAGTATTGTAAATTGAAAATTAATATAGTAAACTTGAGAATTGTGGTAGCTGCATAATCACGCATCTCAAATTCCCAGCACTCAGCAACAGTCTAGAAATATTGATGACAAAACGAAGTAAACCCATCTGAGACCTTAACTCATATTCCTAACAAGTCAGCAACAGTAAGAACATCTCAGATTCCTAGCAAGTCAGCCACATTGTAACCTGGGACCCTTAACTCCAATGCCAATAAGTCAGCAACATTGATGACAAATTGACAATAATAAAGTCAGCAACATTGATGGCAATAAAAAAGTAAACCTTTCTTGTCAAATCCCCAACCTTGTTTGCTCTTCAATGTTTGGTTTTAGCAAAAATCAGGATAATGAGAACTAAGAAAAGCAAACACTTACTGTGTCAAAAGAAAGTACCACCGTTTCATTACTTACAAATAAATATGCCATGGACAAATAAATATGCTTTCCCTATTTATGCATAAATAAACAATATTCTACAAATAAGAATGGAGATTACTTACATTTTTTGTCATGCAAAAGAGTGATTTTCACTACACAGTCAGATTCAAAAACGACATCCATCTCACCAAGTATAAGAAACTTTTAGCCAAAATATCCTTCAAACATAGTTAGAGGCTTAGAGCATTTCAAGTATGTAAACTCAATTATAGTAATACATAGCAAAAGTATTCTGCGATATTAGAGCTCTGGAAGATCGACACTTACTTTCTTTAAGCTTCATAGTACCTTTGCATTTTGTAACACATGATAAAGTTAAAAAGCCATTGTTTGTTGAAGCAAAAGTTTTATGTACTGACCTGTTATCATAAAAGAATTTTACGAGTCAAGTTTATAGAAATGCAAAAACTGATCGAAACATATAAATTATGAAATTATCGACTGATTAATATGCTTACCTGAAAAGTGAAATCTTGTAAAATGGATGATTCACTTAGCGTCGGGTTCTTGGTCATCTTCAGTTGATTTTGAATTTATTGAATCTAAAAGTTCATCCATTTGGTTGTAATGCTCAACATCTTCCATACAAAAATCATCCAAGTTTGGAGATGCTTTCAACCAATTTTGAGTGCATACTAAGACCTCAACCATCCTAGGACTTAAGGAACGATGAAAAGGATCAAGTATCCTTCCTCCAGTACTAAATGTACTTTCTGAAGCAACAGTTGAAACTTGAATTGCCAAAACATCTTTGGCCAAATTGGACAACACTTCATACTTATTTCTGTTAACATTCCACCAATCCAGAACTTCAAAATCCTTGTTCTCTATGCTTTTACGAGCATCCAATAAGTATCATTCCACATCATTTTTTATTTCAACTGAATCCTTCACTGCTTGTTTTTCCAGAAATCTATTGAGACGAGCATTACTCATAGAAGGAGAACTTCCTTTATATGTATTGATAGAACTTAAAACTCCTCAGTTGACACTTTACTATTTCCATCAATACCTTCATGACCCACATACCACTCATAAAATATCCATCAAATTGGTTTTCAAAGACTTCGTCATATTACTTACAACTTACAACTTCCACATCCATATATAGATAATTCAAACAATATGCAACATAATCCATTTTGTATCTTAGATTGAGGATAGTAGTAAAAAGCAACACTTGATTCACATTTTCTATTTTACCTTAATACTTATCAAACTTCTTCTTCATGTTAGTTTCCATTTCAACCAAAAAAAAGTTTCCACTTAATCTCCATTCATCCAATTCGATTACAAGATTACAAATTTCATGTAGATAAAC
Organism: Olea europaea var. sylvestris; assembly: GCF_002742605.1. Classification (NCBI taxonomy): domain Eukaryota; kingdom Viridiplantae; phylum Streptophyta; class Magnoliopsida; order Lamiales; family Oleaceae; genus Olea; species Olea europaea. Next base: position 451,288 of record NC_036239.1, read on the forward strand.
ACAATCACTAAAATGCAATGAAGCACTAAAAGTCAAAGTCACATTAAAGAAATTTTTAAGAAATTTAACAGACACAGATACACTTTTCCAATCTAAACTTGACGGAGGTCCACCCCTCCTCCTACCACTATCATCTTCTTGAAAGTAATGCGAATACTGAGCATCCTCCTCTTTTAACCTATTAAAAGCTTTTTCAAATTTCAATGCCGTCTCCGACATCAAATAAGTAGAGTTCCACCTAGTTGGAATATCCAAAAACACAATAGACTTGCAACAAATCTTCTCTTTTCTTACACACTCCTTTAATTTTTTGTACCTAGCATGAAAAAATTTCACATATTTGATTGCATTACGAACATTCACAATGGAGTCATGTGCTTCCCTCAACCCTTTACCAACAATTAAATTGATAATGTGTGCACAACATCTCAAGTGCAAATACTTCCATCTAGAACACATCCATCACTAACCCAAGCAACTACCTTTCGCCTAAGATAAGAAATGGTTGTGTCATTGGAGCTTGCATTATCAACAGTGACTGCAAAAATTTTCTCAATCCCCCAATCATGCAAACAAATCTCAATCATTTTTTCAATAGTTTCTCCCCTATGATTTGGAATGACACAAAAATTCAAATTACACTTATTAAGCATCCAATTAGAATCAATGTAGTGTTTTGTAAGAGATATATAATTCACATTTTGAATAGACGTCCAAGTATTAATTGTAAGGGAAACTCTTTGACGGTGAAAAGAAAAGGCATCTTTCAATTTCAATTTTTCATCCAAATACAATTGATAAATGTCTCTAACTAGAGTCCTACGAGATGGAGCCTGAAACTGAGGACATGCTACATTACAAAAGAGCCTAAAACCACGAGTTTCAACAAACCTAAAAGGTAGTTCATCCAAAACTATCATTTTAGCACATACAACTCTACACTCCTCCTTGCTTCGACCAACAGCAATAAAATTGCTTCCTCCACCCTCTTTGTTCTCACATGATAAGGATTTTTGCTTCTTATCCACCAATTTACCAAGATACTTCTTGCATTTATTTCTCAAATGATTACTCAATGTACTAGTACCACACTTCTTAGCGCCACAAGCATAATCCACTCCACAATAATTACACTTACATCTAACATTTGGATCATCCCTTGAGCCTAATAGAGTGAAATGATCCCAAACATAAGAAGATAATTTGTTAGTTTTTCGTTTACCCAATGTTGACGGAGCACGTGGAGGAAGACAAGATTGTAAATTGGTATCTTTTATTGAGCTTGTGTGCCACGCTCTTCCTGTACATTCATATCTACCAACATATTCCACAAAAATCATGAATACCCCAAAATACATCTATTAACTAACAATTATATATGCACTACAAGGAAAATTATTGCACCTGAGTCCATTACTTGAGCACAATACACGTTATTCTGACTGTACTTTCTAGAGGACTGAATAACAACAGAATGTCTTCTGCAACCTTAGATATAACAACAACCAAAGAAGCAGTAAATCAAAAACAACATATTAACAACAACCAAAGATAATACAGTATTCTAAAACTAAGGCAGTATTCTGCAAAGATATACAACCAAAGATAATATAGTATTAGCAAATCATAAATTTTTTTAAAGATAATACAGTATTCTACAACCTTAAATATAACTAAGGCTTGAGTCATAAAACTAAAATAGATTTGGCAAAAGAAAATCTGGGGGTGAATTTTTTTTTGTTTTTCATTATTTTCCAAAAAAAATTTAAAACATTTCTTTATTTTGCTTACAAGATTTTCTAATTTATCGTTATTTTAAGAAAAAACAAGAGTTATTTTTATCAAATCATAGGCTTCTGATGCTTGAGACAGAAAGAAATCTGTGTGTATTTGTGTTGATGATGAAGACGCGTAGTAGAACAAAGTTACGCACTTACTTACACAACTTACACTGACAAACAGCGTGTGGAGAGTAGGAGAAAGTGTCGAAAAAAGAAGAAATATACTTATTCTACGTGTGGACAACCTAGACAAAACGATGACCGGCAAGGCAGCAATTGGATCGACGTCGGCGATTTGGGTCGGTGGCAGGAAGAGCGAAGGCGACAGAGAAGGAGCGAAGTGAAATTCTTTAGTCGGTAGATTATTTAAGGCTTTTTTCGTTTCTTCATATTTTAAGTCGCGTTTTGGTGTTTTTTTTTAATTCGACGGTTCGGGTCGGGTTGGTTTTGACATACCAACCTGCAACCCAACTTGATTGTTCAAACCAAAGACCGAAAATCGCCCTAAAAAAATAAAAAATCGACCCAACCCAATCGGTTCGATTGGGCTAGGTCGGTTTTTGCCCACTCCTACCTATTTGTTCGTTAGGAATAAAAAAAAAAAATATGACTGTTATTCATCACATCAAATCACCATATTTTAGTTTTATTTTTTGTGAGAAATTCATAACGACTATATTTTTTATTGTTATTCTTACATTAATATAGTTCAAACGAGGCCTAAAATGTCAATAACATTTGTCAAGTGAAAGATACGAGTTAATTGTTCCAATGGTCAATGAACTTAGGTCCATGTCTTTGATTGATCATTGACGTATAAAATATCAAGTTTTAGTCATTGAACTTATGTTCATGTTTTCGATTGTTCATTAAGTTTAAAATATCGAGTTTTGAACACTGAATTTTGAAAAATATTGTACATTACTCACTGAATTTCGAAAAATGTTGTACGCAGTCATTATAAACTCGATATTTTTCAAAATTCAACAATTATGCTAGTAAGTAACGTACGACATATTTCAAAATTCATTGGCCAAAACTTGACATTTTAAATTTCAATGAACAATCTAAGACATTGACCTAAGTTCAATGAATAATCGAAGATATGAACATAAGTTGAGTGATCAAAACTCGACATTTTAAACTTCAACGACTAATCAAAGATATGGATATAAGTTCAGTTACCATTGGAACAATTAACTCGAGAGATACTCCACCGTTCGACTTATTTCATTTGTCACACGGATTAAAATTTTTTTTTTAATGCATTGAAAAATTAATTTTTGTCAAGATCAAGATCAAGATCAAGATCTTTCTTAGTTTACCCCTATTTAATTTTTAGTGTGTAGTAGTAAATTATTGTTGAAATTAATAAAGAATTTGAATGAGTTGATTTGAAGAAAAAACGAGAGTTGTTCTATATTTTCAAAAAGTAGGAAATGTATATATTTAAATGATTTCAAGAAGTTAGCATATTAAATGAGAAAAAATAAATAAAATTATATATTAGTAAAAGAGCAAAACAAAATATTAAGCTTATATATTTGAGATAAGAGAAATAAACAACTCCGTCTATAAAATTGGGAGAAAGAAAGTATTACTTCTGATTTCCAATATATCTTTGCTTCCAATCGAAGAATTCGCCCTCCCAAACCCGAGAAGCAAACAAAATATCATTCCTCTACAAATGGTTTTACGACACGTTGTCATTATCCATTGGTTGGGTTCCCCTACGCCCGACTGGTAACACTATAGATACAACTATCTACCTCTACATATTGCTTCCACCGCTCGACCTCTGAGCACAATGGCTTCTCGTTTTGCTCTTATTTTCCTCTGCTCCATACTCCTTGGGACGTTGTTTTGTTCCGCCGTAGCAGGAGGCGACGCCGGCGAAAATGACGATCTTTTGATCCGTCAAGTCGTTGACCAAGGAAATGCGAACGATGACAAATCGTTGACTGACGATCATCATTTCGCGATCTTCAAGAAGAAGTTCGGAAAGGTGTACGCCACCAAGGAGGAGCACGATTACCGGCTCTCCGTGTTCAAGACTAACATGCGCCGCGCCAGGAGCCACCAGAAGCTTGACCCCTCCGCCGTCCACGGCGTTACTCAGTTCTCGGATCTCACTCCTAAAGAGTTCCGTCGACAGCACCTCGGCGTCAACCGTCGCCTCCGCCTACCCGCTGACGCTAACAAGGCGCCGATCCTTCCGACTAATGATCTTCCCACTGATTTCGATTGGAGAGACCATGGTGCCGTTACACCAGTAAAAAATCAGGTTAGTTTAGCTTAGTTGCAACTTTTTTATTGGAATATCTGTTTAGTTACTATAATCCTAATCGTAAAGAACTGTTGAACCTAGATTTTATCGATGCTTGAAAAGGAATTCAAATTTGGATTTTAAGGCTCACGTGTTACTCGGGCGTTGACTTTGAATTTAAGTTTAATTTGGTGAATCTCTGCACATGATTCTCACTTGAATGTGTAAAACTAGGGTTCCTGTGGATCATGCTGGTCGTTTAGCACCACGGGAGCGCTGGAAGGTGCCAACTTTTTGTCGACTGGAAAGCTTGTGAGCCTCAGTGAGCAACAGCTTGTAGATTGTGATCATGAGGTGCGGCTCTTTAACCCTCTCTCTTAAACGTGGCCGGTGGGCCTTCTATTGCTATTTCTTGTCTTCGAAGAGCATGATTAGACTTCATATTGGGTCTTTTTTTTTTTTCAGTATTTTGGTTAAACTTGGCTGTGATTTTATTAGGTATGCACATCAGATTATATATTCTTCATATTCGTTTGATTAGCTATTTATGGTGAAGTTTGCCTCCTATTGGAATGTTTGGAGGTTTTTGATAGTTGAATTTTGGTTGAATCCACACCCTGTTGCATGTTCTTCATATCCATTGCTTCCCTCCTATTAGAATGTTTAGAGGTTTTGAAAGAATCTATTTAAGTGATCATACGATTCATTTGGATTTTGATACCAAACATTGATAGCGTTCAAATATAGAAATTTCTCATTAAAGACGCTGAAATCTATTTATTTGTTCACCTATCTCTAAATTGTTGGTTTGAAGTGGTGGTTAGATGGTGTAAATTACGTAAAATGCATCTTTACGGAAGGAAAGCTTTACAATCTTGTAATCCCTATCAATGTCTGGCATTTTTCAATATTTATTTCCTGAAGCTTGAACCCGGTAGTTCTTCTTGAGAATTAGGCCATTTATATATATTTTCTGGTGTTGTGGAGTAAGCATTGTATTTATATCAACTTCCACCATCTGCAGTGTGACCCGGAAGAAAAAGATTCATGCGACTCTGGCTGTAGTGGTGGACTGATGAACAGTGCCTTTGAGTACACACTTAAAGCCGGTGGACTCATGAAGGAAGAAGACTATCCTTACACAGGCACTGACCGTGCAGCTTGCAAATTTGACAAGACCAAGGTTGCCGCAAAGGTTGCTAACTTTAGTGTCGTTTCCCTGGATGAAGATCAAATTGCTGCAAATCTTGTTAAGAATGGCCCCCTTGCAGGTACAACTTTCTGTCCGTTCATTTGAGCTCAAGTGCTCAACAGAACATGCTTTGGCGTTGTGTTTATTTGCGTGTTGCACTGCTGAGCCGTCGCGAAATTGAGTTTTAAGAAGAATCTAGTACACTAGGTAGAAATACAATTCCAGTTATATTACTATGTTCTGACAGCAATTTTGTTTGTTGGATGCAGTGGGTATCAACGCCGCTTTCATGCAGACATACATCGGAGGGGTTTCCTGTCCATACATATGCTTTAAGCGGGTGTTGGATCATGGTGTGCTGTTGGTCGGATATGGTGCAGCTGGCTATGCTCCGATTCGACTGAAAAAGAAGCCATATTGGATTATTAAGAACTCTTGGGGAGAGAACTGGGGAGAGAAGGGATACTACAAAATCTGTACGGGCCATAATGTTTGTGGGGTCGACTCGATGGTTTCCACTGTTGCAGCTGTTAGTACTTAAGTTTGCATTCTAATTTGCTCACTGCATTTCTGTTTCTGTACGTAAGTTATGTTTTTACTGATTTGCGTCTTTACTTTTTTAATGGCAAATCAGAGGTTTATTGTGTTATGTATTTTCTGAAACAATAAAAATATTTGTAATAATTGTTGCTGTTTGTTAAAAATTTCAAGTCCCTCGTGATGATACATTCCCTTTCAACGTCTAATTACAGCACTAGTTAATTTTTCTTTTGGGAAAAGACAGTGGCCTCACTAAGAGGACAAAAACAGCATATTCTACGATTTCATTGCAACATAATGTTAAACAAAATTCATGCCAATCCACACAAAAATAGATAAGATTATATAACCCAATTGTCACACACAATCATAACTGCAGAAATGAGTTAATTACTAAAACAGCTGCAGGTCTCACGGACTGCTTATTCTTTCTACTGACATAATAATACAAGAGAGGGTGCTCAACGCAAAAGCTTTCCAAAGGCAATATAGTATAGTTTTATTGCCTAGTCTATGCATGGCCCATCCAGATGAAAGAATCAAGAAAACATCCTGCGATTGTACACATTTGAACTACTAATAAACCCTTAATTAGCCATAATTTATATGATGGTAGAGTATCATTCATCCTCATAATCAAGCAAGGCAAATGAGTACGGATAGAACTTGTAACCATCTCCTTCATAGAACTTGTTTTGGAACTCCACCCAATGAAGCCTTAATGCATGCAGGAAGGCACTGAGAGTTTCCATAACTAACAACACTCCAACAGTCGCGAAAATGAAGACGATGATGCCAACAATAAGGATAATTATGTTATTATACCTGCGATGTACAGATGGTTGAATGGTATTAGGAGTTTGTCCTTATAATTGCATTGACAGGTTAATCATGCATTTTTTAGAGTTCCTCGAGCTTGATACACTGGAAGTGGCTATAGCGCATTTATGATGTAATTATCTCGGAGA
>NC_036239.1:458052-471869 GCF_002742605.1 Olea europaea var. sylvestris
TAGACATTTTGTCTTTTAAATAATTAGTGTGAATGGCGGCCTCTACTGATGTTAAAGCATTTTTCACATTTTAAGCAAATATACAATGCATATTCGTGCACAGTTTACCTAGAATTTATGCTCTGAAATGAAACTAAAGGCACGTGATCAAAGTTTTAAGATCCAATCCAGCCAATGACCTAGTTGAAGCACCAAATCATTGGTTCAACCGACGGATTTAGTCAGGTCGAAGCCTAGCTAAAAATTATTTTTTAAATTGAAATAGGAGTAACAAATATACATCAAATGTAAAAGTTAAGATGTCTTATAAGATTAAAATGCCAAGTAATTCTTAATTATTTTAATTCAAGTAAAAGATTATTATGAGTTTTTCCTCTCTCACACTTATCTATTTTTATTGTTGTGTCTATATTAGTATATTATTATCCAATCTTTCATTACTTTTATCATTTGTTTTGATTCTCTTCATCTTCATTTTTATGATTTTGCAATTACAATATTAACATTATATTTAGGACTGGGCAAAAAATAAAGCCAAACCGATCAACGTAATCCAACCTGACCAGTTTAGGTTGGTTTTCAAGTTCAATTGGGTTGGGTTGGGTTAGGTCTAGGGTTATGGTTTAAAACTCGACCCGACCTGATGAATTAAAAAAGTTTAATACCTAGAATGAAAAAATATAAATAGACACAGTAGTCGAGACAAGAGAAGAATTTAGAATGTACAAATGTCTCCTTTTTTATATAGGTTAATTTGTATGAATACTATGTACAAATGCAAAATAATTTGACGATAAACTAAAAATTAAGGACGTGAGAATGAATGAATAAATTTCAAAAAAATTATAAAAAGAAAATTATCCATAGTTTAAAATTTATTTATAAATTAATTTTCAAAGAGAATTTCTTATATATATTAAAAATAACGGAGATTTTCAAGTGGTTTCAAACTTTAAAAGTTGCTCAAATTCAACAAAAAATAATCGGATCCAATTTGAAATAGGCCCAAGCCCAAACCCAAGCCGACCCAAGTTTGATTTTAGATCAAACCGATCATGTTAGATTGGGTTTGGGTTTGATAAAATACCAACCCAACCCAATCCAATCCACCCCACGCCCAGCCCTAATTATATTGATTTATTAAAACATTAATAAAATCTTTCAATTATGCAACCAAAAAAATGTTATTTAGAAAGGGAATTGTATTATATATATTTGAAGTAAGAATGTTGCATGATGATTGGTGGTGGGACAGTGGAAGGCATTGTGATTTCCAAGCCAGGGGGAGGTCTGCATTTCGAAACTCCTCTCAAACACAAGAAGTTCTGGTGCATCACATTTGAACCTCCGGGGTGAAGGCAAACTAGGTCGATGGTTCACCATATAACTCGTCGGGTTTCGACAGTTTATGACCAGTTCCCTTGCAAACTGGTCCAATTAGGTTACCCAACGGGTCGCAGGTTTCTTGGCCAACCCGGCCGGTCCAGGATTCAAAATATGCACGTGACGCGTTCATTTCCATTTTGGGTAAATTAGTTGAAACACTTTTGAGGCGCAGTTGAAGGTTCTGAAACTATACCTGAGAGCCCATAAACGAAGATATGAAGCTGTATTTGAGACTGCACCAAGTACAAATTCTATTGTATGTATGAGCTGGTGTACAAAAATTTCACTGAATTCAAACTCCTCATGGCCATGAGAATCATGATTTGGCTCCGACTGCAAAGACTCTTCTGAGTCTGGAAGTGGTGCATAGGACTCTCCGTGGTGCCTCTGCAGAAAGACAATGGCAGAGAATAAGATAGTTTTGTACTAGAAGATTAATCCAGTATTATGTAGAAAATAAGAGAGAGAGAAATAGAATACATCGTGTTGTAACTTCAAGAGGAAAGGCTTTGGTAGCAGCATCCAAGGAACAGAGATGAGGGCCGACAATAATAACACAAGCTGGAGAAGTTTGATGTGAGTTTCAATCAAATAAAAATAAATATAGTAGGACTCAGAATGGAAATCAGGAGAAGAAATATTTTGCCTATAATAATTAATCAACCTGAGTTATCTTCTGCCCGGGAAAAAGCTGGTTTTCACCAAGTTCATCAGTAGGACTCAGAAACATGTATATCATTACATGATACAAATCAGCTTTGGATCCAGTGCACCATTTTATGATTATAAGGACAGAAAGGTAGCCAAAAAGACCGTTTAAAAATATCATCTGAGGGATAAATTGGAACCTGGAATTTCACAGATGGTTCGTAAGTTGAAGAGAAATAAACTCACAGCAAAAGCATCTCGTATAGTAAAGAGGTATTTGAAAATGAAAATACATGGGGTTTGGACACCTAATTCAAGTCAATAAAAGAATTATTTTCAATTAACAAACTAAAACTTACCATATATTTATATTATTCGCAAAGAATATGGCATTAAAATAGCTCAGTATTATTCCAAGGTTCATTTGGGCCACCCCAAGAAGAATTGACATTTTCATTTTCAATGAATTCAGGAATGGCAGCTCACTGCGTGAACTGTGCCATACGGGGTCCGCACCAAATGGGTAAGTGTCACGCACCTTGATCAATCCCACCGTAGTAGCCTCACTACATTCAGACAAGTTCAATAAAGGAAGAGAGTATGCAATAACAATAAAAGACTAGCTAACTAATGTTAACGATACCTGCAAGACAGATCACGGCACGAATATGCAGATCGGCTGAATAATTCAAATGGCACTGAGAAAAATTCATTGTATATTAACCCCGTATAAATTGAGAACAGTGCCATCAACAGAATAACATAACGTCCGCCAAAAGTCATTTCCATGATGTCTCCCAATTTCTGCATTCACGAGTACAGTCATGTCTCAAACTGCTGAGCTAAAAACTTGAGGAACAAGCATACACTTTTTACTGGAAACTCCATCAAGAATCTCATATAGTAACTTAGAAGTAAGATAAATATTCCAAGGGTCACTGATATATATTTTTTCCTTGAAAGTTATAAGCAATATATGTTTAAATATGAACCAGACAAGTTTTCCCATGATTTATAAGGAATAGGTCCATGTCCTAACAGTATCCATATACTATGACATAATTTCAATTAGAAAACTTGTATGTAGTGGCCAAACTAGTGGGGGAAGAGAGTATGAGAGTAAAGCAAATGTGGTAAGACCATAAGATAAGCTTTTAGTGTTTAAAGTTGTTTAGCTAATTAAAAATACATTCTCTCTCTATTGTCCTAAAATAGAGTTTAAAGTTGTTTTGATAATTAGTATGCCTTTCTTGCATCAGGAACAATATTCATCGAATGCAGCTCAACTTAAAATAAAGACTGCTTCGAAATAGCACATGTGGACATATGTTACTTCACACTTTCAAGAGCAACTCCATTTATACCAGTTCATCTGATCCTCTAATCTACAAGAGAAAATCAGTGGATAATTTAATGGTGCCAAAAAACAATACTCCAATTGCAAAGCATAGTCAAAATATGAAATGCAACATCTGTCTTCTAAAACAAACAAGTGTACAAAATAAGGATAAAACAAGTACAAACTGAAGCTATAAGTAAGGCTCTTTTAATTGTTATAATCAGAAATGGGATATGACACAGGTAAACGAACCATATAAACAACAAATTATATAGATATAGAAGTACAGATATATGTAGTTACATCAATTTATAAACAGGTATAAACAATTACATCAGGTTTGGCTAAAACACAGAAGAAATACCTGACTTGACAGCTTTTTTTCTCTGATGATAAGATATAATGTTGCAAGTAACAGGCATATTCCATGCCCCCAGTCTCCAAACATCACAGCAAAAAGAAACGGAAAGGTCACAATGGTGAATACACCAGGGTTTGCTTCCTGATACTTGGCCACTCTGCAATAAGGTAAACCAAACTAAATGAATTTTCAAAGTTACATTTAGAAGCACCTTCTGGGCACAACAATAACAAATTTAGAAAGCTTGTGATAGAAAGAATATAGCATCATCTGCAATTACACTTCACTTTCGTAGGAAAACCACCACCACCACCCTGGCCCACCCCAAGGAAAACAAACTGAAATAATCCCATAAAATGGCCTTTCAAGAATTACAGGTCAGGAATATCCAATTTCTCACATATAGAAAGATAAAATAGCTAATATAGCAAGTTTGAGTATATCTTTTGTCCACAGTACAATGCCACACGATTCAAAAAAATTTTGTAATTCCAATTGTTCCATATAGTTCTTTATTCTCTCCATCTCTTAACAACCCACCCTTCTGTAGACCAGCTTTGTCCCGTTCTGTTGATGTCTGGGAAGTGACAGAAACGATGAGAAGAACCTATCATCTAATATTAAGTTCCAAAAGCCATACAAAAAGTACTACGACCATTCCCGTGATTCCCAATCTTTTAGAATGTCATTGACTCTAAATGCTCAGGATGTTGTACCAGAGAACAGTCAGTCAATTCATTACATACATCATCAATTGGTCGCAACCACCTAAACATAGACAAAAACACGTGGTGTATCCAACTCTTTTCATTTCAATTAAAATTGACACAAGTTACAAAATAGTTTTCTATCTAACGAGTCTGTCTGCAATAGTGAATCTTGGGACTTCCCATGCACTTAAATGTTACCACCAAGGTCGTTCAACACTTACCCATCTTAGATAGTATGATTAGAGTAAAACTCACCCATAAGCATCAACAATCTCTTGAAAGGCAGAAGTAAATTTGTTTGTTCGGAAATATGTAGGCGGCATCTCTCGTGTTCGCAAAACTTGGAAAATAGCATCAACCTGTGAATTAGAGTCCTGTGTTGCACGATGTAATGCGTCTTGGATCTGCAAAATAAAAATCGTCATCAGAAGTGATCAACTCTATCTATTTATATAACGGGTGAAACTAGGCAAAAATAATGCCAAAATCCCCACAACATATCTCAGCTCCCTCATATTCTCCACTTCAATTTATAGCAAACATGATTACATAATACTTACCTGTTTTGTAGCAAAAATAGGACTCCACCCTTCAGCCACCAGACATTTCTTTGTCACGTCAATGCTAAGCATATTTAGTGTGTGGTAAATGGATTTCTCCCTCCTTACCTATGTCAGCACACCAAGATATAGTTTATTGAATTTGCAGAAAAGCATAGTTTCACAATACAATGTTGAGAACAAGGTTATTTGATGATTAACAGACCAAAAAGTTCCACTGCTCAAATTGTTCTCCAATAGTTTGTAATAAGGTACCACGGTGCACTAGTCCAGCATCGATGGTAGTCTTCAATTCCGAAAGTCTCCCTGAGACCTGAAGAGGAAAGATTATAATTTGTCACTTCATTAGCACAAGATTACGTTTTTGACAGTTTTTAAACCCCTCTTTTGAAGTGTGCCTATGGAACCAAGATATAGTCGTATATTCCAACTGAAAAATCTGAGTAGATTAAACAGAACTTAACTACTGCAGCAGTTAGCCATAACCTCAAATTATTTAAATTCCTCTAGTTCTTGACCAAGTCTTGAATTAAACCCTAAATATCACTATTCTCTTTGATTCTTTGGCCACATCCTGAAATCATTATACTACATTCAGATGATCTCTTAGTTATGATTTCTTTGGCCACATCCTGAAATAATTATCCACTACTCTTTTGCATCCTTGGGTCATGCATAGTCATACAGTTTTCAAAGAATATATGATTTGACTTCCTAGAACCACATGGAAGAAAATAACACTTGTATTGAGGACTGCTCAAATCAATAAACTAAGGATACTAACAGGCAAAGTGAGCAAGATATTTGCGTCTTTGGATCATGCAGAGTAAACTTAAATTTTTCCTTGAAAAACGGATTTAACCACATGGGAGCAGATAATTTAGCCCCTGTTTGACAGCCATTTTTTTGGGAATAATGAGTATTTGAATAGTAAATTTTTAAGGCTATGTGATTAAAAAATAGGAGAGTTTTGGGTTTACGTGAAGAACATTTTATTGTGAGAATGTGTGGTTGAAAATGAGTATGAGAAAAAAGTGCTTTAAGAGAATGGTTGTCAAACAGGGGCTTAGAAATACTGAAGCCTGTCTGCATTGATATAACACGGACACTAACAGGTTAGTTGATGAAGAAATATTATGAAGGCACCAAAATGCACGGAGAACACGAGCTCTGGAGAGAGAGGGAAGGGAAACTGACAGATCTGATCAATTATATTACATACCTCATTAATCGTTTGAGCTTGCTTGCCTAGGTCTTCTGCAAAAGGGTAACGATTTGCTCCAAAAGCATCACATATTTTTAGAATTTTGTTCTTTGCCCTTTCTCCAGAAAAGAAGACCACAAATACATTTTTCTCAACCTGAAAATAACAATCACGTCAATTATCCTCTTTTGGTTCCAATAACAAAGTCAAGATGACACATAGTATAAAGAGAGATGTATATAGGTTGTTAAGTATTTAGGATAGAAATCACAATAAATAGCAAAAACAACTCATGTTATTTTGTTTGTCTAGCATAATTCATTTCAGAGGGAGTTATCCATAATGGCTCAGGTGAACTTCAGAAATGATATTCTTTTTTGACATGCAAATTTGATACATTACACCGACTTTTCAGATATTAATAACAACTAATTTCTACATTAACCCTATTTCCTATTTGATGTGATAAAAAGGGAAAATCCATTATGATCATCAAGAAATGTATTGTGATGTATATCACGCAACAGTACATCATGAGATAAATCAAGTTTGTGGGGAATCCAGAGAAAGTTTTCATCACTAAGACCTTGATTTATAAGTATTTTTCTTCCCAAAGGGAATGAGCATAGCTCTTCTAGATGCCTAGCACAATAAAATGGTTATAGAGAGAGAGTATAACAAGTGCAAGTTTGTCATAATACAAAAAGATTTGAGAATATTTATGTTTATATGTATATAGAGTAAATCCTGTTGTAAGGTAAATAATCTCATTACGTAAACAAACAAAAGTGTTCTGCTTAAACCTTCTCTCCTGAGACAGGATCTGTAACTGGGTTGTCAACTACAGCCTGCTTCAGTAACACGTTACCCCTGGTAGCTCGGAATAAAATCCTCTCAAAGGCAATTGATTTCTCCCTGGGAACAAGTCCTGTGACAAATCCCAACTTAACTTGCTTGGATGGATCAGTTGTCATTTCCTACAGATACAACAAAAAAATTTACTCTAAATGAGAAAAAATCACCTGATACTAAAAGATTAAGTTCAGAAAGCTTTACCTGCTCTGATAATAGTGGAGTCTCCAATGATTCTTCACCACTCTGATTTGATGCATATTCTCTTTGACGAGCTTCAGCGCTGCTCAGAGCAGATTGAAAAAATTCACCGGCCTAAGGGGAAAATATCATCTGCATTATCAAATCTAGATAGACAATATATCTAGGAAAATAGGACTAACTATGCATGGATCTGGTTTCTATTTTGAGTAAGGAAATCAAGGGTGGGAAAATATTCTACCTATTAAGAAGTACTACAGTAAGAAGAACCAAATGGTAGTAGTTTTACTCCTTATTCTAGAGTCGAACCTTGTAAGAAAAAATTAAAATTAAAATGATTGGAGCAGCAGTAACTTCAGTGAACACATAAAGAGAGAAAGGATATAAGTGATGTGATGATAGATAAAATCTTTTAAGTCCAATTCCACACCAGAAAGAAAGACTCAAAAATTCACCGAATTTGTTGATGACATCTGGAAGCACAATCAGAATTTTGTGTATCTATTATGTCATCACAGAAACCTAATAGATTATTAAAAACCGTATCACAGAAGATGATAATAATTTCAATTCTTTCCTTGCCTATAAGCCCACCGTCACTAAGTAAATACAATTAATCTATAAATTTTGTGAATATAAAGCACAAATTCTATCAAAAACTTTGATTTTTTTTTATCAATTTTGTTACAAAAAGGAAGAAGCTATGAGGAATGACAAATAAAGAAACCACACCTTCTGTATAACAAGCTTGTACTCTGCTAGTTCATTGTACGAGCGCTGTAACTTCTGGCCATTTGCATTAATTTCAACCAGCTCAGCTTCAAGTTCACCAAGCTTAACCTAAAATGCACGCAAATTCAGGACTAAACAACTACGAAGAAAACTGCAATTGGAGGGCCAAAGTTTCTAGACATACTTCCAGGTCATCCAGATTGAGATCAGCTTCTGTCACAGATATTACTGCAGGAGAAAATTCTGCCTTTGTGATTTGCTCCCGGAAAAATCTCAATTTGCGTGCCATCTCACCACATCTTTTAATCTTCAAAAGAGGAAAAACAATCAATTAATTTCACAAATGGCATACAAGTAGGAGAATAGACTTTTGACATCACATGTGGTAGCAAACAAAAACATATAGTAAGCTGTCTATCCAGCTAGAATGAGCTGGGAGCACTATCGTATCTCATCTTTTGTACAATCTGGAAATCCAAAGAACAGAAGAATGTACTAGTATTTAATCATTTAAGCAACATTTTGTATACTACATCCCAATGTGAACTGGAGTAGCACCAGGAATATTACAAAAGTTCATGATCCATCCCCACTATAATGAGAAGGATGAAAGTCAAGCACACAAACATGCATATATTAAATAAATGAATATTATTCGATCGAGTATAAAATTCCTACCAAAAAATTCTCACCTTCCGGAATTTTTTAGTTTCTTTAAGGGGGAAAAAAAGACTTCAGAATTTAGATAGTTTCACACTCACACCCTATACATTCCCTTTGTAGCTGTAAAAATTGATTACAACAGCTCACATACCAAAAGAATGAATACGGTTACCTGATTGGCATATGTTCGCTGAAATGGGCTTTTTTCTGCATTCAGCTGAAATGGGGAAAAATCAAAACATCATTCAGGGAAAGGAATTATTGTGATAATGCTAGCAACTTGATGCATCTCTATTCTAATCAAGGAAAGAAATTATCAAATAGATGAATGAAAAAGAGTTTAATGGGTACTGAAGAAATGCACCTGCAAAAATACACAAACGAGGGTGATGCTAAATTGCTAATTATTATTTACTTTCTAGGTATATATGGACATTAAAGTAAGACACAGAACGGTCATCCTCTTCCATATTTATATTTCCTTTTCTACTATCCCTTTCCGCTCTTTAGGCTTTATATCTTCCTTATATTCAGTAATGAAAATATCTAGCCTATATTCTCGAGAAACCACTTGCATATCTAAGCAATACCTCACCCCATTCACAAACTATCCCTTATGCTTTACTAATCTGTATTACTCATGAGGTTCTAATAACAAGTCCCGTGTCACATAATGCAGAAATCTCCATCATTGGCCTTCACTAGCATGTCAATAGATTCAAAATCAAAACAACACTGCAACTTCACATTAATTATAAATTCCATTAGATTTCATACTTTCTAATCCAGACTTAAAAAATCTTTTGCTAAAGCTATTCAGTCATAACACCAGGTTAATATCTTACAAGAGCAATTACCTCAAACAGTAGTAAGCTAATCAGCAAGCCATCCAATTAAAACCTCGTAAACTGAGAACATTGAAGCTTCGCTAACCCTCTAAATATATAAATCTCAGATTCAAAATTTCTAAATAATCAAGTAAACCGCAACCGCAGCCCCAGCGACATATACAAACAAAATCCGCAACTAACATCGATTCTACAACTCCATAAAATCAATCAAAAGATCTCTACATATACATTAGAGGAGAATTCGTTACGTCTTTGAATTGGATTAGGCCGAGGTCACCGAGGTAGGAGATGGTGAGATGAGCGGACTCGATGGGGATGATGAGCTGGACAAGGTGCATCGGCTCGGACCGCATCAGATCCATCGGCGGACAGCATCCTCCTCTAACCCGCTCTCCCATTTTGCACCCTTCGATTTGATTACCCTATTAACTCTCTCTTTCTCTCTCTATAAGCAGAAGTGTCTGAATACTTCGAGAAATAATGAATTACAGTGGTAATAATAGAGACAGAGATAATCAGCACATAATTGTGAGACAGAGATAAGAGAGCCGTGACGGCCTTTTATTTATCTCTGATCTAACACGTCATTCACGTTCTTGTTCTCGTGATTATTGCTTTTATAACCTTTAATCTTTTTAATTTTACATTTAGGTCCTTGATTTTTATTTTTATTTTTCCTCTCTTAAACATGAGGGGAGAAAGCATCAGATTCTAAATTTTTTATTTTAATTTTTATCCCCTTACATACTGATTTCGTCCATAAGGGTGTCAAAAAATGTCAAACCATCTATGACCTACATAAAAAGAACGCATACTAGGGTGGTGGTCCATAAGCTAATCCTAAAATTTTGAGAAAAAGAAATATATATATTATGTAGTCTGAAGTTTTTGATAATCTTTGACCAACATCTATCGAAAAACAATAGGTAATAAAGCATGGCCAGCAAAGAGGGATAAAGGATATCTGTAAGTGGGCTCGATACGAGCACGATCCCAAATGGAGAGATGAGAAGATCTTGATCTAAAGCTCCACTATTCATAATGGGCCTTTTTATTATTATGTCATTTACATTCTTAGATTTGAAATTCTTGCTAGTCTTTAGTGCCCAACTCCTTATAATGTCTTTTGGAATTTAAGTGCTATTATTAGATTGGACATGATCTTTATGGATGATCTGATAATAAAATAAACGATTATTATGGATGATCTGATAATAAAATAAACGATTATTGCCTTTTGATGAAAATGATCTCTTTAAAAAGTTATTTTGTGTCATATATTAAAGTGTTTGTTTGGTACATATTTTAAGCAAATTAAAATTAATTTTTTGATCATTATTTCACTATTTCAGCAGTTATTTTTAAATTCTTCTCTCATAGATAGGACCCAATTTATTTCTAACGGTCAAAAAATCAATTATCAAAATTCCTACTAAACAAGCACAGTCTATAGAATGTTCAAAAAATTAACGTATTCAATTCAATACTTTGTTATATATAGAGCAAGACGGGCAAGCATGCATGCAGCAACTTGCATTAGCAATTTTTCAAATTTTATTTTTGATAAAAAATTTATAATTTTCCTTATATAAAAAAAAAAAAAAAAAAAATATATATATATATATACTGAGCCATGCGACTTCAAAAAGTTGCATCATTGGTCATTAATCTGTCGCTCTATTAATAGATCATTCGCCACCTTCTAAATTTCCTTATATATATAACAAAAACAAAAACAAAAACAAAAATTTATAAATATGGCACGAACTAGCCATGTCGTTCTAGGGACCTGTTCGGCCCGAGAAAGGCCCAATACGTATTGTCAGACAAACTGGGCCATGCGACTTCAAAAGGTTGCATCATTGTTCCTTAATCTGTCGCTCTATTAGCGCAGATCATTTGCCAACTTCCAAAAATGAGCAAGTTTTATCATTAAATTTTTGTTATAATTGTACAACTATTACTCGATGATGAAACCATCCAAATGATCGTTATGTTAACATGTGACACGATAAGCCTCCAAGTTGAGTAACAATATGTTTATTCATAAAGTTGAAAATTCTTTTATTTATACTGTCGAGTATGGATTAAAAACACCAAGATTACTTAGCTTTAAACAGAGTTGCATCTGCATTACTCACCTTACAACTCGGTATAATTAGGTTAATTTCCATGTAAATATGATCATTCTGTTCAATGGTGTCAATTTTGCTAAATGTCACATGCTGGCCCTTATGGTTAAACCAATCAATATCTACAT
Organism: Olea europaea var. sylvestris; assembly: GCF_002742605.1. NCBI lineage: Eukaryota > Viridiplantae > Streptophyta > Magnoliopsida > Lamiales > Oleaceae > Olea > Olea europaea. Next base: position 469,820 of record NC_036239.1, read on the forward strand.
GTAAAAACGTACTTTAAGATATATATTTTTTAAACACAGTTTTTTAAGATGAGCGGTGTGAACTATTGCGTAATATTAACATACAAGTCGTTATTGGTTAGTCATAACGTCCAAATCAACAAATTACGTTAGTTTTTTAGGTCGATGGGATAGTAGATATAATGATCAGAAATGCAAGAAAGTCTATGTTGGGTGTCTTGGTTGTAACAAATTAAATACGAGTGATCAAATTTATGAGCAAATTGAAATTAACTGGTCTACTTGTAAACAAATTGAAGATGACTCTATCGAAAATGGATTATGTAACTATAATGAAATGTCGAGGGACTAAATCCTTTTAAAAAAATGTGGATCTACAAACTAGTGAACAATAAATTCAAGACTAAATATGTAGCTTTCACCTAGAGTTTTTATAGAGCTTTATTAGACAAAACTCAAAAGTATTAATTATTAAAAAGAATTAAAACTAAATACTTAACAGATTAAGTACTCTTAATTTTCTTCAGCAGACTCGATTATAAAAAATCTATTCAAAATTATTGCAAAATTAGTAATAATTATACGTAATATATATAGCTCTTTCTCTATTTCGTGAGGATTTCATTAATCTTAATCACTAGAAACCTTAGAAAATATAAAAGCACATTACACCATGCTGTCTAAAGGACTGTTAATCAAAATAAACATCTCAGTGATTCTAATAATAATAACAACTTTTTCTATTTTGAAGGACATTCCATATGGAAAAAGTTCGTATATAATTTACTTTTCAGACGAGGAACAGGAGAATTACAATGCTGAGGGTGAGAAGCAAATTACTTGGCCCAATTCTTTTCAGGCAAAGAAAATAACAAACAGGAAAAAATCAGAATAAAGACTATTTTCAAGATTGAAGACAACGTAGTACAAATAGTGACATACTATTAGCAAACCTTCGGAGAGAATTAAGAAAAAGTAATGGAAAAAACCTGGTGATTAAATTAGTGACAGATTCTAGAATATAAACTACTCAAATCGAGCCATAAACAATATAGATAATCAAATATTCGACAACAATTAAGAAAAAATACAAAGAAAGTCCCGATGATGGAATTGTGACAAATTCTAATACAAACTTATCAATCAAGACAAAATATAATAAATCCAACAAGCATACAGTTTCCAAGCTAAAAATGAACCGAAATTGCTGAAGACGGCATCTACTTAACTCATCTTTTTTAATCAAAGTTAAAATTAGTGCACAATTTTTATAACAACTTATGTCGAACTTGAAGTTCGGTTTCTGCTATCATCATCGCTTCAGATAGAAGAAGAAGGTGCAATGTATTCATTAAATATTAAATCTAAAAAGACTACAAAGTAAAAGGGAAAAATATAAAAACCCAAACGGAATAAAGACTTTACTGACTTCAGAAGTAATTACATTAATAACTGAAAGGTGTTTGGCCAAGCTTAAAAAGTACAAGGAAATTTGTAAATAATAATTTTTTTAACTAAATACTGTTCTAGGGTCAAAATTAGAAACAAATATATATCTGATTAGGAAAATTTACTTTCAAAGTAGGAAAAAGATAACATATATATGGTACATGTTAGAAGCTATTACAAGTAACTTTTAGTTATTTGAAAGCTTAACCAAACTAGCCTTAAGGATTATTATGGCTGAAGATATGCACAAAAATCGTACAAGGGGTACTCATTCTCTGTGTAAAGCTACAAACTGAAACCTTTAAAAAGCATTCTATAATGATCTCCTCAGTGACTCCAAAGATCAGCAATAAAAAAAAACCTAACATGCATGCTTACTACAAGAATAATTCTTTTGCAGAAAGCCCTTCACGCCTGGCCCCTTAGGTTATGCAAATATAGATTATAATCTGTTTACTCATAAAGCTATACCATTGCTCCCTGTCAAGTTACTTTTGCCAAAACAAAAATGGATGGATCCATTCCCTCAAAAGTTACATTGTTACTCCTTCCATAAAAAGAGTTCTTTTAACTTGACAAAACTGGAAAGTAATTGAGAATTTCTTGAGGTTTTTTGTTCCAG
>NC_036239.1:473027-514438 GCF_002742605.1 Olea europaea var. sylvestris
GGTGCTGCAAGCCACCGGAAGAGCTTTCTCCGGCAACATAAGTTCCATCAGGGCCTTGGTCATAAAGAATGCCGGTGAATACATGTCCTCTAATGTTCACTGATGTTTGGTATGCATACTGATCCTCCGCATTGTCGGTCGTGCTCAATCTAACACATCTAAACACCGCCGGAGAACTCACTTCCGACGGAAAATTCCCTTCTTCAAGCTCTGATTTACATAAAAACACATAAAATAATCAAACTAAGAAAAACCCATTAAAAATAAAACTCTGGATGCTTAAAATCTAAAGTATACAGAGATTAAGATTTTTGTGTTGTTTAAAGTACATCTAGAACACTGGTTATGGTTTTATAGCACACTGTAGAAAACTGCAGGCTCTAGGGTTTGTGAACTATACACTTTGACTACGTAGTTCAATTGTTCAAGCTTACATATGTATTGTGTTTGTGGATCTGTAAATCTGTGTACAGTGTGAAATATACAGTACCTACTGCCGGATTCTCTCTGTATCTTTTAGGGTTTTGTCCAAGGAGTTGCTGTTGTTGAACAATAGAGGAAATTTGCATCTGCTGATGTCTTGGCCGCCTTCTTGATACAGGAACCCAAGTGCTTCTAACATGAGTTCGGCACTGAAAACCTCGGCTTCTGCAACAAGTTCTACACCTCAAATATTCACAATCTTTCTTAGCTTGATTTCCACAGTCTTGGCACCTACTGCTTCCTCCCTCAGATTCTTCTCTTCTCATCATGACAAGAATAGGCCACTCAGTTTTAACAATAGTCACCTCGTCCTTTCTTTCTCTGGGTCAAAGACGAAAAATTTGGAAATCTTGTGAACTTTCTCAAATCTTGTACCTGTTGGGAATTTTTTTATTTTTTTATTTTTCTCTGAGTTTTCACTCTTTTGTTGCCAAATTTGGGTGTTTTTTCACAGGTGTTACTCCTGTTCTTCTTGTTCTAGGTGCGTTCATGGCTCAGTGCTCAAGTGTACTATAATTGTTGGGGTTTTCAACTTTTTCTTTTTAGCACCTTGCAACAATTTTGGATTATTTTGAGAAAGGGGTCTCTGTATAAACGTACAAAATGTACAACAGTGTGCGAGTTTTCCAAAATTTCACAAATTAAAGTAAATAAAAGATGCGGAAAAAAAAAAGTATCACAGTAAAGAGAAAAATTATCACTCTCCTTAAAAAGGACTTAAAACGCGGTATATTACGTACGGCGTCGATGGAGGGTGGCGACACCTGGTCGTGGCGATGGAAAACCACGGTGAGTGGATGGAAATGGAATACTATTCTTTATAGTACAGAGAAAATTCAACACTGTTTAAAGTAAGCTGAGAATCCCTTAAAAAAGGTATATTACGTACGGAAATGTAAATTGAGCAGGCGATGCATGGTTAGGGTGGTGCAACACCACAGTAAATGGAATACTATTTGCATTCAAATCAAAACTTTATAAACAGTTAGATCATCATCTACAATAGTAGAAAATTCTATTTTTCTTTTTTCATATTTTATTTTGGCCCCGTTTAATAGGAATTTTTTACTCCAAAAAATTAATTTTTTGACCGTTATTTTACTATTCAAGCCGTAATTTTTGATTTATTCTCTCACATGTGAACCCCACTTTTCATTTAACGTTCAAAAAATCAATTCTCAAAATCTCTACCAAACGGCCCTTTATTTGTAACTCCTGGTTACGAGGGCCTGACAGTTATCACTTCACCAAAGTACCTCCCCCGGAAAACCCGCTTCTTCCATGACCTATTCAAGCCCTAACAAGTAAACAGTGGGGAGAATAATCTGCATAAATGCCAATAAAAAATTTGTTCAAACTTTGACTATCTATTTTAAAGGTCAACCGCTATAATTATATTTTCAAAGACTTTTCAAATTAAAATTTTAATTTAGAGAGCTATAATTTAATAAATTCAAAAAAATTCAATTTTTAATATAAAAAAATAATGGGATAATTGTAGTAAAAGTTCTAAACATTTTAAATATTAATAGACTTTCTCCTAACCTTTCATTTATTGCAGTCATCACCTCAAAGCTTTTAAAACGTTGCATTTGAAACCCTTTTGAATGAAATCTGTCGAATTTACTATTAATTGACCTATAAAAGTGAATTTGATCCAAAAAAATTAATTTTGACCACATTTACTAAATTTTAAAAGGGCAAAATAGTAATTTAATATTTTTTTCCATAAAATAATTAAAAACTTAAATCAAAAACCAAAAAAAAAATGAAGGAAAAATTATCTTCTTCTTCCTCACCCACGTCCACCATAATAAGAAAATAATAAAATAATGGTAAAATTGCAAGAAAATAATAAATTTTTTTGGAGTAGTAAAATTAAGAAAAATGAAGGAAAAATTATCTTTTTCTTCCTCACTCACCTCCACCATAATAAGAAAATAATAAAATAATGGGATAATTCCAGTAAAATAATAAATATTTTTTGGAGTAGTAAAATTAAGTGTTAAATATAAAAAATTTGTTAAAGTACTTCAAAATTTTATTTTTCTAAATTAATAGATACTCTCCAAATGATAGAATATATTTTTTTTAAAATAGAGAGTCCCTTGAAGAAGTTCTAAGTAATTAAGGCTATATTTGAGAAGTTCTAAGTAATTATGTTTGAGAAGTTATAAGTAATCAAGGCTATGTTTGTGTTTATTTTTTGTGGAAATAGATTTTGTAATAATGATTTTTTGAATAATATGTGATAAAAAGTAATAAGTTATTTTAAATTTGCACATAAAGTTATTTTATTAAGAGAATGTATGAGTAAGGTTCAAACATGGGCTAAGTTATAAATACATTGAGTAACATTTTTAAAGAAATGAGAGAGTAATTTAACATTTTAAATTAACATTTGAATTTAGGTTTCATGTAAGTACCTAATTGAAACTACCTATATAGACGTTAAAATTGCATGACTTTAGCTTTAATCACATGAAGGTCGCATATGTTTTTATTTTCCAAATTGAAGGTTTCTGACAGTCACGTGAAGATTCATAGTTATAAACTTTAATTGGTTGAAGATTAATAATCACACAACGTAAGAGGTTAGAGAGTTCAACCCTATTTTTCTTATAATTTATAAATATTCGAATAAAATAATATATTTCAAACCTATAGTTTATAAATATTCAAAAAAATAAAAAAATTTAACCACGTATTCATTTTTTAAGTTTATTTGGTTTTGCAGGGCTTTGTTATAAATGTGAATAAAATTGCTAATTGATTATAATTGAGAATTTGTGTAATAGTCATATAATTATGTAAATCGAATCGGAAGGAAACAACTCTTTGAATAAATTATGAATTTCATAAATCAATTAATAGACTCATTGATCAATTAAAAACTATTTATAAAGAGGGTTGAAAAGCTAAAATTGAGGTAGTAACAAAAGGGCCTAAAAAAAGAACAAAAATATCTGTAATTTTTGATTTTTTGTTGGAATGCACTAAAATCAGTGTCTTGTCCTGAGCTTTATTGGGTTTTAATTTGGTAAAACATGACGAGGAATAGGACGGGTCATGGAACCCTCCTAGTGTTTACATTCATACTGAAAAAGAGATTAAAAAGAAACTAATATTGACAAAGCCGCAATGTTTGACCATTTATATTCTCCAAGTGATTGAAGGTACTGTACTCAAAATTGCTATGTTTGAGCCAATTTTTTTTTTTAAAAAAAAATACATTTTTAAACAGCGATTTGACATTATTTTAATCTCACATTTTTAATAAAATAATATTACACGTGAATATAAAACTTTTCTTTACTTTTTAACCACACATTTCTTATCAATATATTATTCAAAAATACATTTTTTGGAATACAACGTGGCTCAAATAAGGAAAATATTAATCCAAAAACAAATTTTAATAAATTTTAATAAAAAATGATGAAATGTATGCTTAAAAAAATTGTGAAATTCGTAAAATATATGGTTGAAATTAATTATAGTGACAGTCGAAATTAATTATAGTGACAGTCAAAATTAATTTTTAATAATTTTTAATAAAAAAATGATGAAATGTATGCTTAAAAAATTATGAAATCCATAAAATATATGGTTGAAATTAATTATTAATTTTGATTTAAATTAAAATATGAATTTTAATCATTACAAATAGGAAAATTAGGCTGTTTCCCAGTTGTGTAAAGATACTTTACTTTCTTGTCGGTCATATAAATCCAAACTTCAATTAGACATCAACACTAAAATCATAGAAGTTATGCTGTGTATGTGAAACCTTCAGAAGAGGTATTACACTGGAATTTTAATTGTTTTACATAATTTCTTTGTACGAAAACTTTCCATATAATTTGGAGTGATACTATTACTATGTTTATAGGCAAACTGCAATCACTGACGCAGGACAATTTCATTTTAAGGAGAAAGAATTTAACTCTTACTATAATAGACTTTATTTTCTACATTTCTTTAAGTTGGTCTTTAATTAAGTATTTCTGCACGTTGAAAGTGAGTAAAAATGAATAGAAGGATGGGAATACTATTGCTAAAGATTTTCTATGGAAAATGGAAAATAACTAAGGCCAGTTTGATTGCACGAAATTTTTCATGGAACTTGAAATTCGAATACCAACTTCCACTTTAAGATTTTTCAACTTTTGTGGTGTTTGGTAGGACAATTTTTCCATGAAAAACCTTTTCCACTTTTCTTGGCCACGTAGACAATTTCCCAGTTTTTGAGGAATTTAAATTCTCACCAAAATGGTGATAATTCAATTTTCAACTTACCAATTTTTTTTCCTTTTTTTTTTTTTGGAAAACAAATTTTAAGAATCATTGTAAAAAAAAATATTTCCCTTTAATTGACAATTTTCATATAAAATAAAGCCAAACGAACACAAAAAAATAGATGATTTCCTTGATTTTTTTGTTGGCAATGAAAACAAATTTCATCCCCAATACTAGTGAATTTTATCCCTTTAATTGACAATTTTCATGTAAAATAAAGTCAAACGAACACTAAAAAATATTTTTATTTCAACATTTTCCACATGGAAAATTATAGCAATCAAACACAAAAATTTGATAATTCCCAGGAAAATAATTTCTAGTCAATTCAATTCCCTGGAAAAAATTTTTTCCATCCAAATTTTATTTTTGCAATCAAACGTACCCTAATAGTAATGCAATTTATCACCAGTTATGGTTATCATTTTCTAGGTTTCACTGTCAAATACATTAAAATGCTAAAAAAATAAAATTAGGTAAATGGATAAAATGTCATCGGAATAAATAGGAACATCCTAAGTTGGTATTGACGAGAGCCCTATGTTTCTTATCCATTCAACTTTTTACTCAATAGTGTGATTTGAAACGACAAACAAATTCTCAACAACCAAGTCACAAAGTTTATTTATAGTGGACATAGTGGAAACAAAAATTCATGTCATCTATTTTATCCATCTCATATTCACTTTAGAATTGGGAGACAAAAATGAATTTTGGGACCGGGTTCTATTTTTCAAGTCTGGATCATGTTATTTTATTGGTGGGACAATCAAATAGGAAAAAAGATCTCAACTTGCTTGCTTGAAAGAAATTTTTGAAGAGTTCATTGATGAGCTTACCAACATATCAAAATTGTACAATTAGTATATGACATCCGTTCACTAAAATCTGGACACCGATCATGCAAATTGTCTTAAATTTGGATAATGTCATTTTTGCTACTTTGCATTCTAGCTTATGGTTACATGCCTTCTTTCATAGTTCACCTTCATGTGCTATCAGCAACCTATCAATTCCAATGCCATATAAATCCATTATTCCTCTATATAAGATCGTGATATTGGAACACTTCCCATCCGACTTGCATATATTGAGCATGCTGCCAGCATTCATCCTGAGCCAGGATGGAGAAGGTCGAGAAAAACCACTCTACTTCCAATTTTGCAGACTCACTCACACGGCGGGAGGGGCATGAAGCTTGTTGGCAGAACAAATAGTCATCTTTCTAATCTATAAATTGCTATGTCGGGCTGTCTTAACTTGTCAAGCCTTAAAGCATCTTTACCTTCCCCTCTAAACTCTTCGAGGAGAACCGAATATGGGTATTTTTAGCTCCATATTCTGCTGCAGTTGTCCAAGTTCTTCAAGCATGTATTGCACACTCCAAGGACCTTTGTCCTCTTGTAGAATAAGCATCACAGCAGCCTTAGAATCTGATTCCATTCAAACTTTATAATAACTTAATCCCCATAATGATAGCTTTCACTTCAGTTTCTAGAATAGAGCATTCACCATAAAACACATAAAAACCAAGAGCAAAGTCACCAGAAGAAGTTCTAATAACTCCATCACCACCAGCCATCTTATTGGCCTCGAGACATCCATCACTGTTCAACTTAACCTTCCCTTGTTCAGGTTTGCTCCAATTAACAACAGAAATCTTGATGAGGAAGGGTTTCTTGACTGATTTAATCAAACCAACAGCATATCAACGCTTTTACTTAATCTCATCTTCTTCCCATGATGCTCAGATAAATTTTGTTCAAGCTAAAGATAGGAAGAGATGAGTAAAGGAATGATAGATAACACATCCAAATGAGGTTTGCGCAAATTGTTGGAAAATATATCTTTGCAATGAGAGGAATGGAGAATAAACAAAGAATAAAATCAGGAACAAGATATGAAGATGAAAATGTAGATGGAGGCTCAAACATGTGATCGATATCCTCAAACAATATTTGCCCCCTCTCGAATTGAAATTTGGTGCTTAAAGGGATTATCGGCAAACAGTTTGTAGGAATTTATCAAGTATTGTAAAGGATTAAACACTTATAGGGTTGCACAAAAAAATCACGAAACCGTAAACCGAATCAAAATCGTTGAGTTGAAATGTGGACCGTGGTTTCTTTTCCATCAAACCGAACAAAATCGTTTCAAAATGATTTGGTTTAGGTTTTGATTTTTAAAAACTGCAAATAATCGAACCAAACCGTTTTTTAATTTTTTAATTAAAATATTAATTTTATTAACTTAAAAATTTTACAATTTCACTTTAAAAAAATATATCAATTTAGTAATACAAATTACAACCAACATATTGAAATAATTATAAAAAGTAAATTAGGTTCATCATTATTCACCTATGATTTAACATGTTCACAACACATGTCCTCATCCAATATTTAAACTAAATTAAAACTATTCCAAAATCATATGAAATGAAAAAAAAAAAAACATATATTTTCAACAATTTAAATCATAATTCGACAAAACTACATCAACAAATCATGTCCAAAGTTTCAGAAACCCTAACATAAACTCTCATTTCCCTAACATTTGACGATTGTCTACCACTACTGAACGAGTCGTCAATCACCTTTGCCTGTTAGTCTACTAATTTCTACCTGAATCACCTCTTTCTCTCTTCTCTTTCAGTGAGTCTCAAATTCTTATTCAAGTCATTTTTCATTGTTCTTTCTTTTGTTTGTTTTTTTGAACTTATTATACACCTTTAAGTTGTGGTTTAGATAATAAAAAATGAATGTTTGTGTGCCTAAATGATTAATGAACTTGTTTATGATTTTGAAAAAACGAAGGACGGAGCGTATTGATTATGTGGAAATGTTAAAGTTCCTTAACTAGTGCTACTACCTTCTACTTTCATATAGTAGTTAGAGGATGAAATTCGTCAATTTCCAATAAGTTGAAACTCTATCAATCTTTATACATCTAAACATATCTCGTTCAATCTTTATTTAACATCTCACTAGCAAGACAAAAAGAGTTTTAACCAAACTATAATAACAGAATGTAACTCTACATTTATTAACCGCTATATGATAATATAAATGTGAAACAAGAAAATGTAAATAAAAATGAAGAAAGATGTATTCATTCTATTAACATCTTTTAGCAACCAATTGTGAAAATAATTTATTCATAGGTTTCATGGTAAATATGAACGTATAACATTTAACATTATAAGTTCTTGTTTAAACTTATATTTAACTTATGTTAAATATATTACTATAATGTCGATAAATAAATCGTGGATTAAAACCGAACCGAACCGTAAATTATGGTTTGGTTCAAAAAGTAAAATAGTTTGGTTTGATTTGAAAAAAAATTTCAAACTACATAATACAGTTTGAGTTGAAAATATAATGCAAACCGTCCAAACCGAACCGCGTTCACCCCAAAGACTTAAGCACTTGTGTGATCCTCCAAAATTCGAGAATGCGAAATGGGGTTTGAATATGACTAAAAATAGATTTTCAATACTATTGGAATGAAGAATTAATCTTAAGTGTGGCAATATGATTCTGTATGTTTTTTAATAGGTTTTCTTGATTAACAAACCACATATATAGCCCTCAAACATTGCCATATGAAGTGGTGCATTAAACCCTTGAAGAGCCACCAAAAATTCAAACAAAATGGTCACTAACGGCTAACACAAACCTTCTATGCGGTCTTGCATAGATCATCATACGGCAGGGCCTAATGCCTATGCAGCCACAGCCAATTTTTTGGCCCGTAAAACAGATTTTTCATTCCACATAATTGCTTATTGATTTTGAACAATATACAACACAAATCTCCGGGGCGGAATCATAACCGGAATGCCAAATTTCTCAACAGCCAGCAACTTTACCATTCAGTAAGAGATGCTCCAAGTCTCTTCTACTTCACAAGACGTCTTGAAGCAAGTTGCAATCCTGATTCACTCTCGAGATTGTGCTCAACTGGAATTCAAGTTTGACACTCTCTCCGAGCAAATAATGTGAGTTTAAGGGGAATAGACTTTTGAGAAACATAGTTAGAGGAAGATTGAATTGTCTGTTTTCTGAATAAATCAAGGCAAGATTGGAAAGATAAGTCACCTGGAGTACGCAAATTTTGTCCCACGAGGCAAATTCTTTCTGTGGTTAAAAATATATGTTCAGTTTACAGCGACTTAAAATTGTTAATTGCCGTAGCATTAGGCTCATTCATACCCCATAAATACAAATATAGTAACAAACCCCGCAAGATTAATAAACAGACACATTATTGATCATAAAATATACTAAAAAGGAATAGCTTTACTTGACCAAAAAACATTTAATATTGTTAATGATACATACAGCATGATAAAAGCTAAACAATGGCCAGAATAGAATTAAAGTTCAAATAAAAATCCCTTTTACGTTTTAACTGTTCATGTTGCTTTAATGAATTTTTCACTTTTGCTTGTGCAAACTCAGTGAAGGCTTATTACATCTGCAAAAGCTATTTGTTGGATAGCAATCTCAAATTGAGAGACAATAAATATCACTTTTAAGAATTCGTATTCCATACGTGTTTCAAGCCTCTTCGTTCATTCCAGTTATCTTGTTCAGTCTCGTGCCTCAATTTTGGTGTTGGTCGATCCAGTCACGTATCCTCTCCAAATATTTCCAACAATTGCAGATGATAAGAATGAGGATGAGAATTAGCAGCAGCAGCATAAGAATTAACTAGGTCCTGAAAGGAGCTTGCCATTTCTGAGCATATTTCCATTCTTCTTCCTTAATGCCTTCATTATGCTTTTTGTTAATTTTTATTACCAGCCTGGCCCTTGAACAATTTCCTCAGCATACAGTATGTAGCCTATTTGTTGACATTTTCTCTTTTTAGTGTTTACACGACATATAAATGGGATTAGTGAACCTCTTATCTCTTAAAACTGGAGTTGGAATGTGGTGGCTACCTACCCTAGATGACTTCTTCGATGTGCCTACATCGAAAACTGAAGGAACTAAGAGAGAATTCCATAAGTTGCATCTGCTGGCCGTGAGACGATTTCTGTTAGAACATCACACATGAGTAAAGAGCAAGAAAAGCTACGGTAGCTAAGATTTTCCAAGAAAGTCAACCGAAATCTCTTATAACTGTTAGAGACTGTCTTATTTCGACAATTAAGATGCTTCGTATCTGCGCTTATATGCCTCTCTCATTGTCCCTGATAACAAGGCAAACAAATGTGTGCATTACCTCTCAACTATGTTTCTCACACGTTATATAGTTTTTCTCTCCTAGTTTGATGACAAGGCAACCAAAAATACGCTAACAAAGAAAATCAGAGGCAGTCGTGAAGCTAGTAAGCCTATCAGATACATTATATATAGCTTTTCTCTCATAGTGTGATTTCACAGCTATGTTTCTCAGAACACAACTTCATCTAAATTACTGAAAGAGAGAGACAGAGAAACAGAAATAGAGAATTTTGCTCCTCTAAGGGGATTCAAAGAAAAAGCAGCGAAAAATCAACGACGAAAATCAAACATAGGCATGATGCTAATAAGCAAACTAAAAGATATAATCGCATTGCAGTTTTTTACTCCACTAAAAAGTTGGTTAAAGAAAACAAGTGGAAACTTGACAAAGAAATACGAAGTCATTGTGAAACTCTTTAGTAAAATATTAGAAATACCACAGTTAATTGTTTTTATCTCACAGTTTGCTTATTAGCTGAACAGCTATGTTTATCAGAACACATCATCTATCATCTAAATAATAATCCATCTTGAAACATAAACCTTAAAGACAGAGAAACAGAAAGAGAGCCACTTTGCTCCTCTTATAGAAGGGGATTTAAAGAAAAAAGCAGTGTAAAATTGAGCTTATGCATGAAGCTAACACACAAATTATGGGATATAATCTCATCATTTTATTTCATCTCATAATTTGTTATTAGAGCAGATCTCTTGCCCACAATTAATAGTTTTTATCTCATAGTTTGCTTATTAGCTGAACAGCTATGTTTTTCGGAACACAACATCATCTAAATAATAATCCATCTTGAAATATAAGCATTTTGTTTTTTATATTTAAAATGGGTACCGCCCCTTACTCAAGTCCTAAGGAATTGCGGGGCAGGGAAGAGCGGTACATACCCATTTTATTTAGAGAGATAGAATTCTTGTCATGATGCATGAACTAATGCAATGCCATGCGAAGGGTTTGGTTAAGATATGTCAGATTCTACCAAGTATACTGACACACCCCTCCGCGTATAAAACCACTAGATTCGGACGTGGCATGCGCCGATAATAGATACCAACTAAAAGTCGGATCCATCATCAAAGCTACTACAAATACAATATATCACTTTTTATACATCATTTTTCTAACAAAATTTCAACATTATCTCCCCTGTAAACAGGACCAACCAACCTGTAATCAATTTAACACAAATCTCAAACTATAGCACAACATAATAAAGATAAATCGAAATCTCAACTTTTACCAAGAAATAAAATGAAATATACATATGGATACAAAATAATAGTGAGCCCCATAACTATCTACAAGTGATGCAAAATCACATCTAGATATGAACATGCGTCCCAAAACACTGACTACATGTTCTATGAAGTGAGTCATATTAACAAACTCTGTTGTATGGCTCTAACTCCAAAATCAAGGCTCAACTCCAAAAGATACCCAGATTCTCAACTGCTGTCTAATAAGGAAAAACGTGAAAAAATATATGAGTTGATAGCTCAATGAGTGGAGAAGTTCAAAATAAATATACTTTTTCATTTATATATTTTTATTGAAAATCAAATTCATATCATATGATAATTCACAAGCTACCATTATGTAATTATAGCAAAAAAGTGAGACATTTACATAAGGTCATAGAATATCATCTTAAAATCATGATATAACATTAACTGATAACCATGCTATAATATCATCACATCAAACGTGCTGAAAAATTCATCAAATATGTACCCTGACTGAAATATATAATCCGCCTCTCGGGCTAAGAACTTTCGCCACGGGCCTTTGTCCCCCTCCATGAACGAAAGTCGGTTTCAAAGACCTCTCATAATCAATTCTAGAATACGGCCAACGCCCCTCTGTGAACTATATGTACACGATTAAGACCAGTGTCAGGTCAAGACCCTCCGTATAGGATAGAACACGACCAAGGCCCCTCTGTGAACTAGAAGAAGTATATAATCATTGGTACTTTTCTGGTCGATCTCAATCTTGCATGTCTCACATATCAAACAAATCTCAATATCACATGTCTTATATACCAAGTCACAAATATGCCTTAAATAATCTTTAATATTCCACATATATCATAATAAAAGAGATTTCCATAATAATCATATAGTCGAACACATAATTGCATATAATTACACATACTTTGATAATAGACTTAATTATAAATACTTTAGAAATATTTATATTTTTTCACTCACAGAACTATGTACGCCAAAATCAGCTCGATTGGTACGCTGTCCCGATATTCATATCGCCGCAAAATATAATATAATTTTTAAATCAACAATTAACTAATTTAAGTAATTTCAATAATTAAATAGGCGATACAAAAACTTAATTATTTCACATTTAGGCGATTTCTAAAGTCTTTTTAATTACTAAAACTAATTTTTCTTTCATTTTATTCAATTTCCTAGTTTATTATACTTAACCCCTTCAATAAAATTAAGGGTAATTAGTACAAAACGTCCCTATCTTTTAATGTTTTTGTGAAAAACCTCCCTACCTTTCGTTTTTTGACGGATTACACCCTCACCTTTACCTTTTTTTTGCACAAAACGTCCTTCTGTCAACTCTCCGTTAAAATGCTCTGTTAAATCAAAAGGTAATTAGTACAAAAGATCCCTATTTTTCAATGTTATTGTGCAAAACATTCCAACCTTTCATTTTTTAGCATAATTAGCACAAAAGGTTCCTACCTGTCAATATTATTGTGCAAAACGTCCCTACCTTTCATTTTTAGCATTTTCACCCATACATTTCACATTTCATTACGCAAAAGGTCATTTTCATCCATTTTTTCAATAAAATGACAATTTTACCCTCCTATTCAAATAAAACAAAAAGAAAAGAAAAGAAAAATAATTAATTAACTTCAATCATAGTCCTAAATTTTTCAAAATATTACAGATAAATCCTAAATTCTCCACTACTGCCACTTTCACAACCCTACCAAGCCACCACCTATAAATCCATATAGCACCACCTTTCGGCCACAACACCTATCAGACTCTACCACCACCAGCCTTGCCTCACTCTCCCCAATATCATCCTCCATAGTATTAGTCACCAATCTGTCCGAAACAGCCACATTTACGGTGGTGGAGTCCGGTGGGGCATGGTGGCCGAAAGGTGGTGTTATGTGAATTTATGGTTGGCAGCTTGATAGGTTGTGAAAGTGGTGATGGTCAAGAATTTATGATTTCTTTGTAATTTTTTAAAAATTTAAGGACTATGGTTGCAGTTAGTAGTTAGTAATTCATCTTTTCTTTTTGTTTTATTTGAATAGGAGGGTATGGATGAGAATGACCTTTTTCGCAATGAAAGGTGAAATGTAGGGGTGAAAATGCTAAAAAATGAAAGATAGGGACGTTTTGCACAATAACATTGAAATGTAGAGACCTTTTGTGCTAATTATACAAAAAAATGAAAGGTAGGGACGTTTTTCACAATAATATTGAAAGGTAGGGACCTTTTGTGCTAATTACCTTTTGATTTAACGTAGTATTTTAACGAGGAGTTGACAGAAAGACGTTTTGCGCAAAAAAAGGTAAAGGTGAGGGTGTAATCCGCCAAAAAACGAAAGGTAGGGACGTTTTCCACAAAAAACATCTAAAGGTAGGGACTTTTTGTGCTAATTACCCGTAAAATTAAATTTAATCTAACAATCTAACAACTATAAAATCAAACATAACCTTTCAATAAGTAACTTTTTACTTACCTTTCAAAATTGAAGAATTCAAGCCTAATAGTATAACCCACTTAATTCCTAACACGTTGACGAATTTTTTTTTCCTCTTTTCCCTTTTTTCCCCCTCTTTTTTCTTTCTCTTTTTCTCTCTTCTTCTTCTTTGCATCGTTGTTCTTGAGTGTGTATTATTTGTGTGTATTATTAATTAATGGTTTGGATAGATTTATAATGGATTGTTTTGAGTTTCCACCGCCTGCCCCCATTTTTTCTTGTCTTTTGACCCCCCTTTTTTTTTACTTAATGTATTACATATACAAATGGAACCTAACCATACATGTCCTCCGATTATATCAGACATCAACATAAAGAGAGCCGTTTTGCTCCTCTTATCGAAGGGAGTTTAAAGAAAAAGCAATGCAAAATTAAGCTTATACATGAAGCTAACACCCAAACTATAAAATACAATCATATCATTGTGTTTCATCTCATAGTTTGTTAATCAGAGCTGATCACTTGCCCGTGGTGGGCACGAGATATAATGCCCACCACTTATGTGATAACATCAACGTCCCCCCCCACCATTACCCCAATTGTTGACATGGCAATACCACACGTTGCAACATTAGCAGTGAATCTTGCCCACTGTGGGTAGGAAATCAACTCTAATTTGTTATTAGCTTCAAGGCTAGGTTTCTCGTAACATGGTTCTAAAAGGTGTATGGCATGATAAGACGAACCTTAAGCCTTACGAGCTTAGACGGCTAGGTAGGCATTTTCTTATCTTAAATATTATTTTAATTATTTAAAATTATTAATAATAATCTTTTTATTCTAAAATTTAATTTAACAAAAAAAAGTTCCTTTTGGCACCTAGTCTGACAATAGTTGTTCATGTTGCCTCCTAGGCAAAGATTAAAGGTAGTCAAATGAGTATAGATTGTCTTTTTCACGCCTCACACCTAGGCCCTGCATTTTTTAGTCTTTTAGAAGGCTACTAAAAAGTAATTCACCGTGGAACATGAATAAAAGATATCTCAACAAACCTCACTATTGTTTCCTTTCGTAAAAGGACGATTTCTTTGGTATTTAGTTTTGCAAATGCTATAGGGC
The DNA here is from genome assembly GCF_002742605.1 of Olea europaea var. sylvestris. NCBI lineage: Eukaryota > Viridiplantae > Streptophyta > Magnoliopsida > Lamiales > Oleaceae > Olea > Olea europaea. The sequence continues at coordinate 487,873 of NC_036239.1, forward strand.
CCTTTTATATCTTCCTTCACAGCTTCACATTTTGGTTATCGACTCACTCAGGTATTGTTAATGGTCTCTTTCTTAGAGATGCACCCTCCATCGATTATGGGTATAATTTTGATACGGTAAGTGATTGACTTAAGAAGCCCTACGGGCGAAAGTTTCTTTATCAAGACCATCTACAAATTCTGTCACAAAAACACAAATATATATCGAAATATCGAGTAAAAAGTTTCATTAGTCACTGAACTTAGTATAATGTCATGATGTAGTAATTGAACTTTGTTTTGCTACTGAACGATCACTAATCTTAAAAACGCGCCACTCCATCCATCACTTAGCACCCTAATCGTTTGAAACAATCTGATGTGGCTTGACGGTAGTCCATGTGGCAATAGATGACATGAAACTCAGGCCATGGTGGACGCGATTTCAATTACAAAACACGATCTTACACTTGAAAATGAAACCCGTTTTCCCTAATTCTCAATTGTGTACCCTAAATCAATTTGCTTCAACAATCTCTCCCATTTCACTTTCCAGACTTTGTGTTTGGCACAAGTCGTTCGTCTTCCAAGCAACACCAAACCCAGGTTTAGGTAATTTTCGACCCATTTCACCTTTACTCCAAATTGTCAGTAGTTTGATTCGCGTACGATAAAATCACTCAGGCTTGCTCGATTTCGCTCTTGTTGAATGGAATGAGCCTTAATTTTCCTATCCCCAAATCGTGGAAGTGATTGATTCTACCCCACCTAATTCTCCACATGCATACAATGTATAGGGAGTTCGTACACATGGAAACAGCAGATGGAGGTAAAGAGCACACAATTTATTCGATTTAGTGGATTTTGACTTTATGTTTTTGTTGCAAGCTTGTTGGATATTTATGGAAAAGTAAGCTACAAACGAATGTGTATGGATAATGCAAGATTGCGTCTGTGGTGGGGTATTTTTGGGGTAGCCACCAGACTGCAAGATTGCATGATTTTTTTTTAAATTTTTGGTAGGGTATGGTGAATACATATTGACAATCATTAACTTGTTGACAAATTATGGGGAAAATATTCCATTGTCTTCATTGTAAATAATTTCACTGTTATCTTCTGAGGTAAATCATTTTATTGTTTTCTATTTGTTGACAGATTATGAGGAACACCCTGAATTCGTTCATTTCGAGATTGACGTGGCTTCGGAGGAAGACGATTTGTTGTACGATCATAATGTGAAAGATGGCATCGAAATTGGATCGGACATGACTGACGCAAGAACTCAGGGAGTAGTGATAAGTGTAGGGAAGGTAGAAGATGATGACTTGGAGTATTAATCAATTGAGGAACTATTGTTGGCTTGTTCATCGAACGAAGAGATTGGTTATCGATTTTTAGAATTTTTATCTGAGATAGATATGAAGAATCCATGGTTTGAGATTGGACAATTGTTTCGATAAATGGAAGAGTTTTGGATTGCAGTAAGAACGTATAGTGCTCTCAATGGTTACAATGTGAAGTTCAAGTGTAATGATATAGAACGAGTTCAAAGAGTTTGCAAACTGGGTGTAATTAGAGGATATGGGCCTCGAAGTTGAGTACAAATGAGACAGTGCATGTGAAGTCTTACACGCCAGAGCATACATGCACACGTAGCCAAAACAATAGCACTGCAACCATATTTTCTTAACAAATAGGTACATTGAACGGTTCAAGGCAGACCCCAATTGGAAAACAAAATCTATTTTGGCGATTGTGAAGTATGATTTGAAGATAGAGATAAGCAGAAATGTAGCCAACAAGATGAGGAAATATGCAAAGGAATTGTTATTTGGAACTATGGAATAACAATTCAGACTACTGAGAAGATATGCTGCAGAGGTACTTCAGTTGAATTCTCTACATGAGCAAGTTTTCAAAGGTATCTATATATGCTTCAGTGCTTGCAAGGCTAATTTTAAAATTGGATGCATAAACTGGTAGGTGTTAATGGGTGCCACTTACAGGTTATATCAGGGGAATATTGTTAACAGCAATGGGACAGAATGCTAATGATTGTATATACTGTTGACCTAATGGTTGACTTTTTGTTTTGATTATCACAAACAAATTGCATTTAATTCTATTGAATTTAAGTGATTGATAGTGATTATTGCAAATTTATGACACGAAAGATCTAGATCGAGAATCATGCAACATTGGCACAAAACGACAAACTCACAAGTAAGATTGAAGATTTATGAACGAAGAAATGGAAATCGAGCTTTCACACACAAAATCGCATTGGATGAAGAAATTAAAGACATTAGCTATAGATGCATTTCTATACTCAAATGTAAAGGTAAAACACTTTAATATTTTGCATCGATTATAGCTCAAACAATTTTTATGCACGAGAATTATCATGACAAACTTTACTTGAATAAAAATTATTTTTTAAAAGATAAGTAATTTGATTTTCAAAATTAAATCTTTGAAAAATTACTTATCTATATGAAGTATATAAGAAAACCTTACAAGTACCTTAAAGAACATTTTTTACGAAAAAGAAAAAATTCGATGGGCAAAACAATTGTCCATCCAGACGTCCTGGTGTTCAACAGTCGGATTTTTTATCGTTTGGAAAATGGCTAGTTATCCGTCCGGATACCAAGCGAACGTCCAAATCACTTGTCTGGATCTCCTAATTGATGGCTATAAATACCTTTCTTTATACCTCCTTTTAAGTAAAAATTCTAGAGCATTAAAGAGAGTTATTTAGTGATCTTATCTACCTTGTTTTTCAATCTTTAAGAGATCAAAATATTTATTTGTTGAAAAACTTTTTGAGTGAGTAACTTTTTGAAAAATCATATATTTCAATAAAAGTTTTTCACACAACACTTGAGCTATATTCTTTGTGATTTATTGAAGTATTGTGCCTAATTCTCTCTTAATATTTCGTTGTGTTCATATCATTTGTTAAGAGAGAAGCTTTTCAATTGTAACTCTGATTTTATTGTTCATTAAATTGTGGGTCGTGTTAAGGTCCCGAAAAGCTCAACATGTAAAAGAATCGGTGCTCCTTAGTTGTAAGTCACCAGAAGCGTTGTACGGGTTGAATTGCACCATAAGTCAATCAAAGATAGTGAAAAAGGCCTTGCTCGTGACGGAGAGCTTGGTAACGGGGGACGTAGATCGTGATTGGATCGAACCTCCTTATTACATCGTTTGCACTCTCTTTGTCCTTCCTCTTATTACTTTTGTGTTGTCTTGTTTATTCATAGTTATTTGCTTAAATTAGTGTTTATTTTCGAAAAAGTTTCAAATAACCAATTCACCCCCTCTTAGTTAGTTATTCTTAGGCTCTTATATACCCCGTGGCATACGCTGCTGTTGAGAAGGAGGACACAGACGCTTGGAGGTAGTTTTTGAAATATCTTTAGGAAGATATCAAAATTAGCAATGGAAGGGGTTGGACACTGATGACTGATCGACAAAAAGGTCTTCACAATGTGTGCGAAGAGTTTTTCCCAGAAGCAGAGCATCGCTTCTGTGTAAGGCATATGTGCACAAACTTCTTTAATGCCGAACATAAGAGCAAAACACTAATGGATTTTCTTTGGCATGCCGCCAAGTTAATGACTATCGCTGAATTCAGATAATGGATGCAAAAAATTTGTGAAGTAACTGAAGATGCATATAGATGGCTGATGAAGAGACACCCTTAGGAGTGGAGTAGATCACACTTTCCATTGCACTCCAAGAGTGACATTCTACTGAACAATATATGCGAAGTGTTCAACAAAACGTTACTAAACGATAGAGAGAAATTGATTCTAAATATGTTGACATCGGTGCAAATGACGTTTATGAAATGGATACAATAGAGGCAAGAGAAGATGAGACGCTGCGAAGGTCATTTATGTCTGAAGATCACAAAAAAGTACAAAAGATCGCTGAGAATTTAAGAGAATACACGTTGCACTTGTCAGGGAGCCCAAGGTGGCAAGTCGATTGCAGTTAGTTGACCTGGAAGAATGTACCTACGCATGTCGAAAATGGGAGCTTACAGGTATATCGTGTATGCATGCAGTAGCAGTGATAAGGGACTGTAGAAATGAACCAGAGGATTTTGTCGACAATTGTTACACAGTCAAGATGTACATGAATTGTTACAACAATATCACGAACCCAATCAGCGGCACACTTTTGTGGCCTAAGGTGGATAACCCTACAATCATCCAACCTAGGTGGACTGTGTCTCAACGGGGAAAGAAACATCAAAAGAAAAGGAAACAAGCCGAAGAAATGGTAGTGCAAACCCAGGGAAAGTCATACATGAAGAAAAAAGGGAAGTGCGAATGAGATGCTCGACATGTGGATTGAAAGGGCACAATAAAAAATATCACTCTAGTGATGCTATCCCCATTCAGGTATGTCTTTCCTCCATCGATATAAGACAACGTTGTCATATGCTAACATACTCACTTTTCAATAGGAATGGTTCAACGCTGAATTAGAACCAGTTCATTCAACAGAGACGCACAAACATTGACACATCAGGCCCATCAGTAAGTGCATCGACAAATCACTTATGAATGGACTTACTGGCTGTGAAGTAGGTTTCTTTGTGATTGGGACAAGATAGTACAGTGAACCATGGTTTTTTTTTTTTTGATAAAACGAGTTCTAAATGGATTTTTTGTGTTAAGGGCAATATAGTACAGTGAGTCATGATAATTTTTTTTTATGAAACGAGATGTTAATGTGTTTTTTGTTCCTTATAAATGAAAATGTGATTATATCAAAATGTTGTATACTATTTTCCAAAATGAAAATGTGTATCTTCTTATTGGCTATTGCTGTTACAATTCAATCTTTCTTAGTCAAAAATCAAAAATTGATTAGTCAAGGTCAAAGTCAATTAAGGATTGAAATGAAGTTAAATATTTTATTGGGGTTTATTTTATAATTGGCGATATATGAGGGTTTAATTGGATACGATTTAAAGTTTTGAATTTATATTTATATTAAGGGAAGTTAGAAGGATTAAATATCATATTAAAATGGAGTTGAGGGACTTCCCTTGCAATTTTTAGTAAGTGGTCCTTTATATTCAACCTTTGACCATTTTGTCTCCCAACACACACACACACACTAGAAAAACCGGGCAGTGAAGCAGAAAGGCCGAGAAAGAGAAGGAAAAAAGGAAACGAAGAAAGAAAAAAGAAAAGAAAAAGAAATAAAGGAAGAAAAAAGGAGGAAGAAGAAGAGAGGTAAGGGTTAATCTCTTCGAGCTTGAATTTAATGTATCCATTTGTTCCAAGTGATAAAGGTATGGTTTATGTTAAATTTCTAGGGTTTTAACTTGTAATAAAAATTTTCAAATTTAGGGAGATAAGTACGAGGAGCTCAAGCTTGGGGATTACTTAATTTTCAATTTCAGTAAGGTAAGGAATATTATTTTTAGCAAACCCTAGAAATTTTATTTGGGATTTTTGGATTAAGTAGTTTTGACCATTATTCTGAAGTATGAATTTATGGAACAAGAGAAAAATTTAATTGGTCGAATCATAGTGACTAGTTGTCACTAGAATGAAGTGGGTAGTTACATTAACGCTTGGAATGAAGGTTATGTCGATGAATTAGTTATTAGTCAAGGGATCAGAAAGTGTAATAAGTTCCAATTGATCAAAGGAGAATTTGGAAAGTTTATTCAAATATCGAGAAATTTAATTTAAGTACTATCATTAGATATTAAAGGTTTCTTGATTTGATAGTGGTTAAATTGATTATTAATATCGTATTTCTGGTGGTGACGAGGAGATTGAAAACATATATCAGGCAGTCCAGCTTGTAACTCGTACTTTGTGAGTGGATAAAACTCATTTTTTAAGAATTAAGCATTCATTAAATTTAAAGTTACTTATTTTATAAGTGGAGTTGATAGCATGATTTTCAGAATAAAGTGAATTTATTCTCAGTTGTGTTTTTAAAATTAAATTTAGTTCAGTTAAATCTTTTGATCAGCATGTTATATGAATATTAAATATTTCAGCATAATTAAAGTTATTTTAAAAAAATCACCAGAAAGTACCCAAATAATTTTATCCTAATTTACACTGGTATTAATGTGTTTCCACAGTGTATAACTACATATTGTTATTTTACCCACTCTGTTCTGGTGTGAATATTGTTCCACAGTGAATGATCAGTTATGGTGATTTTACTCGCTCTGCATTGTTGTGAATGTGTTTCCATAGTGTATGACCAAATTATTCGAGGTCTTTAGGACCCACTCTCGTACACACATAGGCTTTAGGTCGTGTACTAGGGTGATTAGCCTTTGGGGCAGCTCTGTGTACGTATGACCAGATTATCATATTACCAGATAAGAATGACTTTGCCTTGTACATCGAGATTACTCTGTACATGAGTAAGGCTATTTATTGGGTACTTTTTTGGTGTGATTTTTAGTATTATACAGCTTATCAAATTTCAGACTACAAAATCTAGCTTATTTGGTTTTTAGAGTAATAATTTCATAGTATGTAATGTATAATTGATGGGCTCATGTTTATTAAACACTTTATCTAATATTTTGTTTGATGTGCACTTCGTAGAAGGGTTTATATTTGATGTAATGCTTGCATATAGACATGATGTTTTGTAGTAGAAGTACTCAGTCGAGTTTAGTTGTATTTTGTTTTAGTTGTAGTGGTATTGGTGGTTCCCAAATTTTTTTAAATGCTTATATGAGGTTTTGTTGATTTTCAGGTTGGTTTAGTCCATGTTTTAGGGAAAACTGTCAAAAATTTATAAAATTATGTCACAGTCAAAGTAGGTCAAGATTGCCTTGGTGGTGGGTCCGATATTTAGCTGGTATTTACCATCGACGCACGACACGTGTCGAGTCAATTAGGTTGATTCGGGACGGGTCATGTCAATTGCACTGTGCAGAATCTATATATTTGTACTACATGGATGAAACAAACTATGAAGTTAAAACCCTTTTATCAATACATCTTTCTCTTTTGGTCAAATGAGTTTTATGGTTGTAATGCTGTGTAAAACTATATACTACAGGTATTATTCGGAAGATAGGAGCAGTCATGGAATGCATGCATCACTTTTGTAGAGAGTGCATTGATGGGTCCATGCGCCTTGGGGTAGTATATAGACCCTAGACAAGTATGAAATCATATGCGTGGAAGAGCTTATAATAGCACAAAATGCACCAACAAAAGCTTGTTAAAATGTACATGTAAATTGAAAATTTCACACTGCAACAAAAAATGATTGCATAAAAAGTCTTACAACATATATAAGTTACTACAGGTTCAACGACGACTACATAAACATGGACTTCAACAAATACAATAAAGTATACAACTCGATCACGTAGTTGAAATAAATTCATAAAACTTTCCCATTTCTTTCCCATTATCCTCCATAACCACCTTTCCTTTGCACATGGTAATGTTGATGGATATCTCGATGTCTTTTTCTTCAGATATTTGAGCACATTTGTTAAACATACACGACAGGTCTTGGCACTGATATTTAGCTTTACAATTACCCGAACAAATATAACTCGATTCCACAATGGACCAATCGTCCTTCCACTCGAAGTGATCGCAATCTCTAGTAACATAAGAACAACCTCCCTATATTTGAAGTATTTTTCTCTACCTCCATACATTTCTCAAATCCTTGGCCACATTTTGGGCATCATTTCTTTGTTGGGCTACCTGGGCTTCCTACAACTATGACAGACACCCATGTTCTTCTCTGCCACGATGCTTCAAATATGGGATAAGTGTTCACTGTAATAATTAAACTACACATAGTTAGAACGATATTCGAATGCAGCACAACACTTTTTCAGCGAACCGAAAATCCCAATAAGCTAACCTACGAAGCTAAAATAATTCTACATTCCTCATATCCACAGCCCCAATTTTGGCAAAAATACTCTATAAACCAATAATATAGATTGCTAAGCATCTTGTACATAATTTTAAAAAGACAAAAACTTCAGTTAGGTATCAATAAAACTCTTCCAAAAATCCACACACGCAAATATACAAACACATAAGAGGCACATTTAATCCGTAGTATTGAACACAACAACGAGTAAGATTTTAACTTATTTTTGTTCTTTATTGATCAATATAATCACAAATCCACCTCAGGAAACCTGCCGAAAAGGGAGAAGGAGAAATGGATTACCAAAAGTTGAAGAATTGCCCTGCAATAAAAATGGGCCAAAATTAAAAAGGGTGGCTATAGTAGAATGGGAATGGAGATATCACTATAAATGCCCATTATCCCTTTTCCTATTTTTCTACTAGTTTATATAGGTTTACAAAAAAAAAAAACAGAGATTATTAACTGGGTGCGGATGTGGATTTAAACGTATTCCCTCAAACCCCTTAACAATAAGAATTTTGAGGTTTTCAAATTATGGAATGTATAAATCAGGGGGCCTATAGCTACGTATTAACTGGAGATTATTAACTAGGTCTAGTGTTGCTTGGAAGACGAAAGACTTTTGCCAAACATGAAGTCTAGAAGGTGAAATGGGAGAGATTGTTGAAGCAAATTGATTTAGGGTTCACAATTAAGAATTAGGGAAAACGGGTTTCGTTTTTCAAGTGTAGGATTGTGTTTTTTAATTGAAATCGCATCCACCATGGCTTGAGTTTCAAGCCGTTGATTGCTACATGGACTATTGTTAAGCCACGACAAATTGTTTCAAACGATTGGGGCGCTGAGCAATGGATGGAGTGGTGCATTTGTAAGTTCAGTAACTGTTCAATGGCAGAACAAAGTTCAATGACTATAACGTGACATTATACTAAGTTCAGTGACTAATGAAACTTTTTACTCCAAAACATCCCCTTACTTTCCTCATCCTTTCTATCCCTCCCACCCCTCCAACAAAATAACTCAGAGAAATTGGAAAATCTTCCATCAAGAAAAAGAACTTACATTTTCCCTTCAAATGAACCAAATCCAACAAGTTCCATGGATGTTTCATACTTTCAAGTCCCAGATACATTGTAGTTTAATATTCATTACAACCTTTACAGCTAAACATGGGTGAGGCAGAAACCCACGACAATACATCTCTCAAAGGAGCACAATAAGATAAAAAATTCATCAACTTGCTTGCATATTTATATTTAACAAAATGAAGTATTCTTAAAAAGTACCCATAAAAGTGAAGATCTTGAAAATTAAATTGCATTAAACTGAATATAAGCATCCATATTTATATTGATTTTCCAAATAGACATCTAAACCAGTAATAATAAAGAAAGAACCACAATATTTTTAGTCAATTCTTTCACCAAAATTTACCTTTACACCTACTATATGAAGCAGTGTTGCACACCACGGTCATGTTTGCCATACACAGCACCAGGTTTGTAATAGAAACGAGGACCACTTTTTGGATTTGTTAACCCTATAACCATCCATTTTCCCCATTTTCTTAATCCTCTGCCTCTCGAACCTCTCCTTCAGCATCGATGGCACCAACTCATCATCCATTCCAAACCCATCTTCATCATCAACGTCATCATTGTGAACCTCTTCTTCATGATCATCATCATCATCATAGCAAACATCAACGGTGGTCAGTGTCCATGGAAATGACTTCACCAGGCGATTCTTTTTCCCAATCCTCTTCTTTCTTGTTTACGTCACGTCATCGTTGATGACGTCATATTCGTCCGTAAAGGAGCAGAAGTCTTGCTCTTCATCTTTAGTTATAGATGGATCCATGAATTTCCATAAGGTCATCAATGACGTCATATGCTTCTTTGACGGAAGAGAATGAACCAATATTGGATCCATTTCTTGTCGTCATGATTATTCTGGTTTTTCTAAACATTTTCATTTTGATTTATGTTCTCTCAGAGATAATTTAATCAATGCTCAGTGAACTTTGTTATAACGCTTCATATATTTTAGGTTACTACTTGTCTGAAATTTAATAGATTACTTATTATTTATGTCAATCACCTATGTCATTTTTATGATTGTTATCTATTGTAAATGTTATGCATATGAATTATCACTCCATATTAGGTCATTTTATTGGACTCGAGTCAGACCCATTAGTGTTGGGTCCCAAAGCCGAGGCTCTGACAAGGCCAACCGAGATGCAACCGAGGCCCTAAGAAATCTAGCCGAAGTGCCTGTCGAGGCGCCTATTATTTTGCTCACCTCGTATTGGGCTCAGACTTAGGCCCACTAACCCGTTTGGCCCGCTTTACATCCATTTCTCTATGTATATGGATTCAATTCACACAATCAAGGTATGTTCTAAATACTCTAGCCAAATCCCCCATCTCTCTACTATTACACTCTATATATCTATTTTCGTCTGACCGTTGACTTGACTGTCGGAGTGCAAACGGTCGCCGGACCTTTTTCTCGTCCGGCCACCGTTGCCTCTTGATGGGGTGCTACATGTGCAGGTTTCGAGGGGACGAAGCTAGGATGTCTGTTGGAGCCATTTTTGGAGGTCAATAGATTGGCGCCGTCTGTGGGAATCGTTACGTTAACCATGTTGTACCACATCCCAAAAGCCACAGTAAACAAGGTATTTTCCAGGCAGTGGTCTACTGAAACCCAGCAAAGACACAGACAGGATGGGATTTTCTGGGTAGTTTCCTCTGCTAAAATGATAGAGCCAGCCATCCAAAAAAAAGAAGAGTAACTTGCTGGAAATAAAGGGGCAACACAAGAATCTATTCATGGGAAAAATGAAGGCAGATCTTGAAAGGAAATTTTCAACATCAAATTGAAGAATTCAACCACAAGAATGCAGGGGATGAAGGCAGCCATTTGTGTTGATAAAATTGAAAATATTTGATAGCATCTCGAAGCATAAATTCAAGGAAAAGGGAAGCCATTATTTCTCTCCAAATTTGAATTAAAAAAACCTCTCTTGCAACTACTGACTCTCAATGATAATGGTTTTACTTGCCATTTTACTTCTTTCAAATATTTGGTTACAGGAAAAGATGGGAGCTCCAGTACAAATGAAAAGCAACTGAAAAATGAAAAGATAAGTATAGCTTGTTCCAATTAATGTTGCAAGCTCCGGTGACCACTTTGGAGGTAACCACCGGCATCACCAAGGACGAGAATGTCCAGCTTCAGCTTTTGCCTACAGTCTCAACTATTATTGAAACCTCCATGACCTCCGACAACCACCATTATTTAAGTAGCTACCACCCGCAACCCACCGGAAAATCTTCATAGCAAACTCCTTGGCTAGAGCTCCGGTCTAGTTGTGTGCACATTAATGGTGATGGAGACAAGTCTTGATGATGATTACTTTGCAAATGGTTCACGCCAACTACTTTGTGGGAAAGAGAAACTGACTTTTCGGCCTAATTGGTACTTGTCAATTAACATGTTGTGGAAGACATATAATGATTAAATATTGGTTAGTTATTGGGCCTCTTGGAAGAATTAATTTCTAGTTGATGGGCTTAGTTGATTGGGCAAATGTTTATGTAAAATTGGGCCCACGTTAATCTTTTGATTTAAAGTGACCAATACCTTATCCTTTTATATGGACAATTTTAGCAGACTTGGCCCAACGAATTTATGGTCTTCAGAGATTTAATGGGCTTAAATTTTTGAACTTGATTGGACCAGCAATTTTTTTTTATTGGGCCTCATAGCCTTCTTTTGTCTTAAATGATTAAGTTCAACTGGATACACCAATTTCTTGGTTATTTTTCTTGGGCTGGTATAATATATATTCTCACCTAAATCTATGAACTTTTTCGAAAGTAAGCTGTTCGCTTTGAGTTCTTGTCAGATATTTTAGCTTCTATCTATAAGCTTTTTGGTGGATTACTATTTATTATTTCATGGATTGGGCCTATTACTTTTATTTGAGTCAACTGATTTAATTGGGCATATTTGATATTATTCTAAGCTAACTCCTAGATTTATTTTCCATGGTACAATTGCTACCATTGGGCTTCGATTGGGCCTAAATCTGGTTTTCTCCACATGGGACAATATTTGGTAAGTTATTTTCTTCAAGTTCGGCACATCTTCTGGATTCTTTTCCTTCTACCTGAGTTGCCACAATTGTTTCAAATAACTTGGAGGCTACAAGTAAACATCAACAACAACTTATACAAAGGCCATAAGCACACCAAGTGTTCAAAAATATATCGACATGGGATTTCTCTTATTTAAGGCACATTTGACTATCATCTCTATTATTCGAGGCAAGTTCTAAGACATCGCATCTTTGAAACATCATCACAATTGCTCAAGACGAGCCCTAGCTCATGAATTCCTTATCATTGGAGACAAGTCGAGCCAAACTTGTGGTTTTCTTATTTATTTAAGACGAGCCTTAGCTTGTGAACATCTTATTATCAAAGGCGACATATCTTAGAGTACCTCGCTCCTTGAATAAAAGAATAGGTGATATATCTGGGAGTCCTCGTTCCTTGAAAAAAGGAAGAGGCAAATTGCCAGACGTGTTTGCCCTTGCAAAAGGAGTCTTTCCTGGCCTTATTCGCGGGATTTTTTTCCTCGCCTCACTATCGCCGAGCTTAGCTCTAAGTCCTCGTCTATTCGAGGCCAACTTATAAGACTCCGATAGTTCGTCAGATGTTCATCCCTGGCTTCGCGAGATATCTTTTCCTCGCGCCTCACTATCGTCAAGCTTAGCTCTAAGTCCTCGTCTATCTGAGGCCAGTTTATAAGACTCCGATTGTTTGACACTTCGCCAGATCTTTATCCTTGGCTTCGCGGGATGATTATTCCTCGCCTCATTATTGTCGAGCTTAGCTCTAAGTCCTCGTCAATTTGAGGCTAGTTTATAAGACTCTGATCGTTTGACACTTCGCCAGATGTTTATCCCTGGCTTCGCGGGATGCTTATTCCCTGCCTCATTATCATTGAGCCTAGCTCTAAATCCTCGTCTATCCGAGGTCAGCTTATAAGACTCCGATTGTTTCACACCTCACCAGATGTTTATCCCTGGTTTCACGGGATGTCTTTTCCTCGCCTCACTATCGTCGAGCTTAGCTCTAAGTCCTTGTCTATTCGAGGCCAGGTTATAAGACTCTGATAGTTCGCCAGATGTTCATCCCTGGCTTCGCGAGATGTCTTTTCCTCGCGCCTCACTATCGTCGACTTAGCTTTAAGCCCTCGCCTATCCGAGACCAGCTTATAAGACTCCGATAGTTCTACACTTCCCCAGATGTATGTTTCCTGGCTTCGCGGGATGTCCTTTCCTTGTCTCACTATCGTCGAGCTTAGCCCTAAGTCCTCGTCTATTCGAGGCCGGCTTATAAGACTGACAGTTCGACATATTGTCAGATGTTTATTTAAGGCTCCGCAAGATGTCTTCCTCACTTCTCACTATTGTTGAGCCTGACTTTAGGTCCTCGTCTTTCCGAGGCAAGTCACTAAGCCTCTAATAGTTCGACACTTATTCGCGGGACGTCTATCTCCCGCCTCACCAAATGCTGTCCGCAGCTTGGCAAAGTTTCAACCCTCCCGACGCGGAGTCCCTTGTGGGTCATTGCCTCGGGTGTAGCGTTGTGAAAGCTTTACCGACCTTCAGCCATTTCCCGCATTGGTCGCAGATGAGCTCCTTACTCAGCTTTACAAAGTTTAGTCGCACCTGACGTGGAGTCCCCTATGGGTCATTGCTTCAGTGGCTGCGTTCCCTCCTAAACTTTACAAAGCTTTAGCCATCTCCCGTATCGATCGCAGATGAGCTCCTTACTCAGCTTTACAAAGTTTAGACGCACCTGACGCGGAGTCCCCTGTGGGTTATCGCCTCGACGGCTGCGATTTCTCCTAAGCTTTACAAAGCTTTAGCCGTCTCCCAACGCATCGTCCCCTGTGGGTTAGCGCATCGGTGGCAGATAAGCTCCTTCCTCAAGCAGGCATTGAAGCTTCAGCACCTTAATCGAAGCTGCGTCCCAACCTTCAGCTTCACAACCTTTAGCATCTCCCATGCGAAGTCCTCTGAGTCAGCGCTTCGGTAGAGACAGCTGAACCTACAACCACATCAGTAACCATACACTTAGTTGATCTTAAAAAGTCAATAGCTGGTATACATCAATATGCTTCAGTATCAGTACAGTTACTTATATTCAGTCCAGAGCATCGTCTTTGTTGCTGCATTCAAAGCATCGCCTCTACATCAACTTTATCACAATGGTACTTCAAGTCCGACCCGTATATAAATATTCGGCTCAGACTTGGGGGGCTGCATATTACTACAAGCATACGCACCACATTACTGCTTCCAAGCACGAGTGACATATCACTGCTACCGTGTTATACATTATACGCATCACATTACTGCTTCCAAGCATGAATGACATATCACTGCTACCATGTCATACATTATTTTCATCACAGTCAGTACGTATGTCGTATCATCATTACTGCTTCCAAGCATGAGTGACATATCACTGCTACCATGTCATACATTATACGCATCACATTACTGCTTCCAAGCATGAATGACATATCACTGCTACCATGTCATACATTATTTTCATCACAGCAGTACGTATGTCGTATCATCATTATTTTCATTTTATTGTCGACATCACGTTACTTGTTTCACTATAGCATTACGGATACACTGAGCTGTGCGAGCACATGATTTACTATAATCCATGATAGACCCTCTGCACATATCTTGGAGAAATTTGATATCTTACACCTTATAAGCATTTGAAGGGACAAATGGACCCCAAATTGATTTGGTATATATGCTGTGGATATATTGTATTGTATTATAGGATTGGTTTAGTCCATATTATAGGGGAGATGCTGCCGAAATTTTCAAAAAATATATGCAATATATCTTTCGAGGCAATTCGTAAGTCCTCGCCTATTCGAGATCGATGTATATTCTCGAGGCAGTTCGTAAGCCCTCACTTATTGGAGCTACCTATCTTTCTGAGGCAATCTATAAGACCTCGCCTACTTCAAAGTTTATATTTCAAGTCCGACCCGCATATAAATAATACGACTCGGATTTGGGGGGCTACTGTTATGCCTATGAATTATCACTCAATATTGGGTTATTTTATTAGACCCGAGCCAGGCCCATTAGTGTTGGGTCCCAAAGTCGAGGCTCTGACAAGGCCAATCGAGGTGCAGCCGAGGCCCTAAGAAGTCTAGCCAAAGCGCCTGTCGAGGCGCCTATTATTTTGCTCACCTCATATTGGGCTCAGACTTAGGCCCACTAACCCGTTTGGCCCGCTTCACATCCATGTCTCTATATATATGGATTCAACTCACACAATCAAGGTATGTTCTAAATACTCTAGCCAAATCCCCCATCTCTCTACTATTGCACTCTATATATCTATTTCCGTTTGACCGTTGACTTGACCATCGGAGTGCAAACGGTCACCGGACATTTTTCTCGTCCGGCCGCCGTTGCCTCTTGACGGGGTGCTACATGCGCAGGTTTCGAGGGGACGAAACTAGGATGCCTGTTGGAGCCATTTTTGGAGGTCAACAGTAAAACTTATAATAAGCATTGAGTAATTTTATTCGAATTTAGATGAGCAATGAGTAATTTTTTAAATTTCGATAGGTAAGACCTGTAACAAAGTTAGTGAGCAACCAGTAACTTTTTAAACATCAATTAGAAAATAGTAACTTATAATAAATTTTAGTTATCGTTTATTGAATTAACTCATTCTCTCTTCCCCCTTATATCTGGGATTTGTTCTTTTGAAGTGTCAAATTTAATGTTGTACTACATGGTTTTCTCATTTTTTATTTTTTCATTGAAAAAAAAAAACTAGGAAATTACATAGCCACCGGACCATATAAGCGATGGTGAACATCCCAATTTTTTTTAATTCTCTCTCATTTTTTTTTATTTTTTTTCCACTTCCGAGGAAGAAGAAAAGAAAAGGGCAAACTTTCCCAACTAACCTCTCAACAATAGCCAATTTGGATTATTTCAATTTTTTTTTTTTAGGAAAATAATGCAATTTTAGTTAGTTAAGAACCAACCTACCATTGCATTCGTCGTCCCTCTCTAATCAGACGACACTGCTCTCATCTCCTATATTTTGTATCTGCCTGTATTTCTCAAATTCTGAATCTGTCGACGAAGTCATCTGCAGTCTATAACAACTCTTCCCTTTCTCTGTATCGACAGCGCAGCCTCGTACCACTACCGCGAGATGCGGCTTATTCTCGTCTCTGCTCTCTCTCATCCATCATCCAATTGTTGCTTTCCCTTCCCAGCAGCAGAGCTGTGTCTCTGGATGTGAGAGACGATATCTGTGCATTGGATCTGAGTGGTGGCCATTCTGTCGCCGATGAATGACGGGAGAAATGGGAGAATTAGATCCTGATATGTGGTCATGATGGTTGTCGTGGTGATTGTGATAAATTCAGATCTGATTTTTTTTTGTGGTGTTTGCGTGGTGGTGGTGATGGTTGTGATGTTGGCTGCGGTGGTGAGTGGTGGTGATGTTGGCGGTGCTAGTGAGGTGATCTTGGTGGTGGTGGGGGGTTTGGTGTTTGTGTTGACCATGGCAGTGGTTGTGGGTATGGTGACGAAAACAGTCATAAATGGTGGTGGTAGTGTTCATAAATTATTTGGTTGATTGTGACAAATAAATTGATTAATTTGTGACTAATAAATAATATATAACCTAAAAAATTGTTAAATTGTAGCCAATAATTTGATAATTTGTGATTTAGAAATAAATTGTGACCACTTATTTTAATATTTTTTGACCAACGAATAATATGCGACATATTTATTTGATAAATTTGTAATCAAAAAATAAGTTGTGACCTAAAAGATTTGTGAATTGTGACTGTGACATTAGTAAATTTGATTACAACATAACTGTGACCATAAAATATATAATTTTGTGAAATTAATATATTTAATTAATAAATATATTTTTAATTAATTATTTCATTAATAAAATTTAATTTTTGAAAACAATAAACTTTGTTTCTTAGATTTGAAATGAATCATACTTAATCTCTTGTATATGAAGATTTTCCTATTGACGACACATTTCAAGTCTTCGTTGCTTATTTGGCTTATCAAACTTAATTAGGTGGTCATAGTTCATAAATATTTACAATTCGAAATCTACTTTTAAACCTAATTATTCTAATTAAAATATTATTTTTAAAATTTTTTACATGCATTTTGTAACGCAATATGTTACATTGTTACACAAGATGTTCCCTCCACCACCCTCGTTGTCGGTAATTGTAATTAAATGTGTTATATTGCATCAATCATGATTGTTTGAGCACCATTTTTGGATAATGTATTATGTAATAGTGATTTTTCAAAAAATATATAGTTATAAAGTAGGAAAAATTTTGAATTTAGGTATAAAAATATTTTATTGAGAGTATATGTGGTTAAAAGTGAATTTTTTTTTTTTTTTTAAATAAGAGATCAAACATAGGCTCAATCTTTTCGTTGCCTGCCTCCTCCTTAAACTACCTCTACCACCACAATATCTTCTCATCACCATCAACATTGCCTCTGGCCCATCCACCAGATATTAAATCAACCCAAAAAAAAAAAACAAAAAAAAAAAAAAACAAAAAAAACAAAACACACAGTTACCAACCACCTCCACAAACCCGCACACCACCACAAGTAATAGAATCCATCATCCTCCACCATGTCCACTGCAACATCAGTCACTGAATTTTCAACTCGTCTTCGGCATTTGTATCACATTTTTATTCACGACTTGTGGACCATATATGTTTTTTCTTATGGATTTACCAAGTTATGTTGATTGATAATGGTTGGTTTGTGTTTAGATGCAAGATTAATTCTCGGATTTGCCAAAGTCAAAATTTTATAATTTAATATGTTTTGTTTGTCATGACACAACACTGAACTTGGAAAATTTACAATGCTCAAAATTCATCAACGTGATAAACACTACAATTAATCCATATTTACAAAACAAAGGTTCACAGAAGATTGTCAAAATACTCTCATGATGTGAGGTTCACCGTGTATATATATATATATAAACCCACCCACCCTACTATGTGTGTGTGTTCTGCTAGGCTTCTTCACAGAAGCCTGATGTACATCAAGTATCTTTCTAAAAACTATTGAGTTGTTGTCAGTTTACACGAAATGTTCGTAAGTGTTAGAATGGGTTTGAGAATATTGTGGAAACCAAGATTTTTGTAGGATTAAATGAAATTATAATATTAAAACTTTTGACGCAATGGTACTTCTCATTTGTTCAAGTGACTACAACATCTTATCGAAGATGGTCTTCCATGCATTTGAACGAACCTAAAAACAACATGATAATTAAATTTGACGCTTTGATTATCCCGCAATTAGTTAATTAAAATCTCAAAAATTAATAATAATTTATCCAACCCTCTTCTAAGTTGTTCTTTATCCAAGTTTTCAACTTTACAAACTTCTTTTTCCCTAATTTGTTTTACATGGTTTCACCTTTCTAGGATGTCCTTGTGGTTGATAAGGCACCACTTTATTATCCGAAAGTGCAGGTTCCATGTGAGAAGCAATTCAAACTCTCTGCAAGTACTAATTCTAAAATAATATTTGTACATTATTCTTTCCTTTATTATCCTCTTATCTTCTCTACCAATACGACTGAGCTGACAACTTGCAAGATCTTAATATATATTTTTTCAATGTGTTCTCTAAGATTATTTCGATGTCATCCATATCTTGTCCCCATGTCTGAAAAAGTAGTTTTTGTCATTTAGTGCTGTTAAACAAATGTAGAGTAATATAAATTTATTTATTACAGAAGGTCAAAAAAACAAAACAAAACAAAAATGAGAGAGGGAGAGAGTGAAACTGCATAAATGTATGAACTGATGAAATTACTATAAATTTGCAAGCTGAAGCCTTTGTGTACATGTGTACACAATTTCCTTAAAATAGATTCGTTCCTTTACCGTAAATATTTAATGTTAGTTTTGACATCCGTCTCACAGGATTCAACATGAAAATAGGTGGAATTTGAGTACTTCAATTTCTATTCTGATGAAATGAATTTGTGCCAGAACACCATCACCAAGACTTAGACAAAACTGAAAATTTTCTGAGAACTAGAACTAAAAATTATGCATAAGAGTATTGTAATGTTTCTAGTGTTGAATGGTGGAAAACGAGTTTAATTATACACTTGGGCCTTATGGATGGTGAGTATATTTGTCCATTAATATAGTGACAATAATCATTGGAGTTTCAACAATTTCAGAAGCTAAAAAGTCAGTTTGGGAGAACAAAAGAAAAAATTAGCAAAACTTGGACGCTCTTAAGGGACAATTTTTGTTCCGTTCGATCCGACAGTCATGTACATAGGTCGTGCCAACACACAAGTTCAAGGCTCGATGTAAAATTTTGGTCCCTGATCTGCATCCCCTGGCCATGCAAATGGAGAGAGCCTCTATGCTACACGTGATTATACTCTTCCAAAGTGTAACCATATATAAAATGGTTCTTACTTTCATCAACTTCCTATGTAAGATAAACTTAAATATAGTCTGTCCTCCAATATAAACCGTCTCCAATGGTCCACTTTGAATTCCAATTTTTAATTCACCTGTTTATCATTTTTTTTTAAGTAAACATATGATTTCGATATTCTCACAGAAGAGAATACGGATCAATTTTGATCTTTCAAATTAAACCAACGAGTCCCACCTAAAATTATACCAAAAGTAAGCTATGAAGCCATTTTTCCAACAAGTGATTGGTGGCTCCCACCATTTGATGAGTATTTGTATTCAACTAGTTTTTGGTTTTCCTTATTTGGTGTGATAATATGCTTTTAATCTAATACATACAACTGCACGTGGAAGCTTTAAACACCTTACCACGTTTGAATTATCAATTGAAAACATGAGAGCTACGATTTAAATGAGTGAAATGGAAATGAAAGAATAAATTGGTGATTCTTCAAATAGATAAAAGAATTACTTTTGAATCATGAACATCAAATTTCACTTATTCAACTCAATTTTGGCATATTATACTCTTTCAAACTAGTTAAGTTCAATCGAAATATTTCCCCTGTCCAATAAATTAGGGCATAAAATGTTTCTTACAAAAATAAATAATCTTTTCAGGTTGACTTTTTATTTTTTTAACTTCAAAGATTGGGAATAAAATGGTGTATTAAAAGGACGAAAGATTAGAGAAGTAAGAAAGAAGAGTTTGAGTAAATAAAGAAGATGCAATAAAAATGAGAGTGTGATTTCTTTTTCTCGGACATTGTGTTTGAAAAATATTGTGTTGAGTTCAACTATAAACTCGCATTCGTAAAAATGAGCCTTGTGCACCGAATTCAATCTATCGTTGGCCTGACCCTTGAGGGTGTGCAGTTGATAAAACCGCACAAGGCCTCATAATTATAAGGGAACCTCCTATAAAAATTAGTTAAATGTATATATATACGCCCTTGTTTGAGCCCCATTTTGAGGGGAAAATGAATTTTTGAATAGTGTATTGATGGAAAATGTGTAGTTAAAAAATAGGGAAAATTTTTGAATTTGCATGTAATATTATTTTATTGAAGAATGTATAGTTGAAATAATGTCAAAATACTGTAGAAAAATTTATTTTTTCAAAGAATGTGGATCAAACAAGTCTATATTAATTTTTTTTATTTTTTATTTTTTATTTTTTTGTAAATTAAAGAATTTTTTAGAAGAGGACTTTTACTTTTTGGTCAAGTTAAAGTTGGTTAATTATATACTTTATTTTCCCTTGTATACATTTCTTAATTAAATGAAGAATGGTACTCTCTTAGAATTGAAGGACCAACCCTAAAAGCTTAGACCAAAGTGAGTTATAGTGTTATACCGTACTGGTATTTTTAAACCCGTAGGCTGTGTGGACCAAACAAGAAATACGGAGCAATAAATTTTTGGAAGATGAACTTTAGGCCTACTCCATTTCACACAGCTATACATAACCTAAAGACACTCACCAGTTGAAAATATAATGCAAAATAATTGTGAAAGCTACCTGCTTTGATCGCCCATGGCTGCCTTAACTCTCCTAAATCATGATTTCAGAACATTTATAGCTATAGCCCTAGCCCCTTCTCTCTGTATGTATGTATGTATTGTAAGGTATTTGATGCAGGAGGATTCGAATCGAGTGATGCTGATTCGTCAGACAGCACGATGATGACGCTGAGATACCATGAGATGGCGGATCGGCGCAAAGATGGAAAGTGAATCGCCATTATTTCCTTAATTGGGGGAATTTGACGCGTCTTTGGTAATTTGACCATAACTTTGGCTACGGTTATCGGAATCGCTATTATGACCCCAATCTGGAAAGCTCTCTTTGGCACGCACGTCGTGGCCACCCAGCTATGCTCGGTGGACATCAATTTCTAGCCCAAAATCCACTGTTTTCCTTTCCAAAATTCAATTTTAAGTTATTTTTTACTATTTATGGTAATATTTCTTTTTCTTTTTTCCATATGTTAGAAAACTCGAATTGAGCCAAATTTTTGGTAACTTACTTCTTTTACTTAATATTTTATTTTGGTATAATTTCAGAATTTTGCCATTTTTGGTAATTTTCCCATAATTTCGTATTTCGCAGCTATTTAACCCGGCTTGTGGGTTAATTTTGATCATTCGGCATTATTAATAATATTGAATTGAATTCAGAGTATTTTCTCTGGTTTTTGGGCGTTTTCTGTCGTTCTTTTCTTACGAATCATCTGCTACAACAAGCCAATAGGATAATCACTATCCTACTCGGCGTCAGTTGGTATCAGAGCGTCAGCATCTTCTTGGGAGATAAATTCCATCAGTTATAATGGTTGGTGGACGTGGTCGTGGTCGTGGTCGTCGAGGACAGGTTCCGATTGAGGAAGTCTCGCACCGTGATCGTAATAGTTAGGATGTGACGATTGAAGATTTGCAGAGACAAGTTGCGGAGTTAACCCAACGTTTGGCGGAGCAGGAGTTCGGTAATCATGATGTGGAAGGTCACGATTTCGATACCAGTTTTGAAAACCCGTATCACCATCGTGCTCGAGTTTGGAAGCATCGTGGACGGGAGGATCGTCATGTGGATCTCGGTTTCAGAGTGGATCTGTCCGAGTTTTCTGGTACGTTGCAGGCTGAAGGATTTATTGATTGGCTGAATGAAGTGGAGCGGATTTTTGAATATAAGGAGGTTCCAGATCGTGTCAAATTGAAACTGGTCGCCATTAAACTCAAAGGTAGGGCATCTACATGGTGGGAACAGTTGAAGCGTTCACGGGAGCGACAGGGAAAATCCAAAATTACTAACTGGGAGAAGATGAAGAAGAAGATGAAAGGGCACTTCCTCACTTTTGGCTATACTTAAACCTTGTTTCAG
This sequence comes from Olea europaea var. sylvestris, assembly GCF_002742605.1. NCBI lineage: Eukaryota > Viridiplantae > Streptophyta > Magnoliopsida > Lamiales > Oleaceae > Olea > Olea europaea. The sequence goes on from NC_036239.1 coordinate 510,259, forward strand.
AGGCTTCATTCACTAAGGCAAGGCGCAAGATCAGTCAATGATTATACTGAAGAATTCTATCAGTTGGTGGCTCGGAATGATTTATCTGAGACAGAGGAGCAAGTGGTAGCACGATATTTGGGGGGATTAAGGCAGCCCCTGCAGGATCTTCTCAACCTTCATTCATTGTGGACAGTTTCTAAGGCATATCAGTGAGCACTTGCAGTAGAGAAACAGCAGAGTAGGAGGCCAGTAGTTAGAGTTGAAGAAAGTCAGCCAGTTCGCCCTCAAGAATCTCATCCGGCTTATCAGCCACAGCGGGATAGTTCCAGCTCAAGTATTAAGTGCTTTAGGTGTGGTGAGCAGGGGCATAGGGTGACTGATGGCAGGAAGCCTACTGGTCAGAAGAATAAAAATCTTCTGATTGAGGAGGATATGATAGAGGAGTTCGAGGAAGTTGGGGAACCCGTGTATGATGAGGGTGAAGATGAGGACGTGCTATATGGAGATGGTCAGGAGACCCTGGTCGTTCGAAAGAGCCTGCTGACTCCCAAGGGCGACTCAGGGGATGATTGGTTGAGGACCAACGTTTTCCACACAACCTGCACAGTTGCTGATAAAGTCTGTAAGCTGATAATTGATAGTGGCAATTGTGAGAATGTAGTGTCTGAGGAGGCTATCGAGAAACTGCAACTGAAGATGGATCGTCATCCCAAACTATACAAGTTGTCTTGGCTGAATAAAGGCAGTGAGGTAACGGTAGAAAAATGATGCTTAGTGTCTTTCTCGATTGGAAAAAAATATTTTGATAATGCTTGGTGTGATGTGGTATCAATGGACGCGTGTCATGTTTTGTTGGGACAACCTTGGCAGTATGATCGCAGTGTTATCCATGATGGGTGGAAGAATACTTATTCTCTTAGCATCAAAGGGAAGAGAATTGTTAAGGTGCCTCGCAGGGAAGGAAACATCCCTGCCCCGGTAGTTAATAACCCCAATCTACTTTCTATGTCCAGGTTCTTAGTTGAGGTTGGGCGCGAAAAAATAGTTTATGCGTTAATGCCTCATGAAAATAGTACAGCGAATGTGGATTCAGAATTTCTAGCAGAAGTGCAGCAACTACTGATGGAGTTTTCTGACTTGATGCCGGAGGATCTTCCTCCAGGACTACCACCTATGAGGGACATTCAACATCAGATATACCTCATTCCGGGGTTGAGTCTATCAAACCGACCAGCATATCACCTCAGTCCCAAGGAAGCTGAAGAGTTACAGCGACAAGTGGTAGAATTATTGGAAAGGGGCTACATTCGTGAGAATATGAGTCCTTGTGCAGTTCCTGCTCTACTAGTGCTGAAGAAAGATGGGTCATGGCGTATGTGTGTTGACAGCAGGGTAATTAACAGGATTACAGTGAAGTACATGTTTGCAATTCCCGTCTGGACGACATGTTGGATCAATTGTCCGATTCTAAGGTCTTCTCAAAAATTGACCTTAAAAGTGGATACCACTAGATCAGAATCAGGCCTGGAGATGAGTGGAAGACCGCGTTCAAGACACAACATGGGTTGTACGAGTGGATGGTCATGCCCTTTGGACTATCCAACGCACCCAGCACTTTTATGAGGTTTATGCATCAGGTTTTACGGCCTTTCATGGGGAAGTTTGTGGTAGTTTATTTTGATGACATACTTATTTATAGTCTGACATGGTAGTCACATTTTAATCATCTTCGTGCTGTCTTTGATGTAATGAGGACGAAGCGCTTATTCATCAATCAGAATAAGTGTTCTTTCTTCACAACTTCTGTAACTTTTTTGGGTTTTGTTGTGTCTACTGATGGTGTTCATGCAGATCAATCCAAAATTGATGCAATTTTGAATTGGCCGAAACCAAAAATTTTGCACGATGTCAGGAGTTTCCATGGATTGGCATCCTTCTATCGTCGATTCATCAGAAACTTCAGTACCTTGATTGCTCAGAGTGCCTAAAAGGGCGTGATTTTCAGTGGACTGAGGAGGCAGAGGCTAGCTTTCAGTTGGTTAAGCAGCAGATGACGAAGGCCCCAGTCTTAGCACTTCTGAAATTTGAAAAGGTGTTTGAGGTAAATTGTGATGCATCTGGAGTTGGTATTGGTGGTGTTCTGAGTCAGGAGGGACGTCCAGTAGCCTTTTTTAGTGAGAAGCTATCGAGATCAAAGAAAAATTATTCCACTTATGACCTGGAGTTCTATGCCATAGTTCAGACTCTGAAGCATTAGCGCCATTACCTGGTACAGAGGGAGTTCATCCTTGTTACTGATCATGAGGCTTTGAAGTACATCAATGGTCAGCATAAGCTAAGTAGGCGACATGCAAAGTGGGTGGCGTACTTGCAGGAGTTTACTTTCACACTCAGGCATCAAGCAGGGAGTTTGAATCGAGTAGCAAATGCATTGAGCCGTCGCACATTACTCCTCACCACCATGAGCACCAAGATTGTCGGATTTGAGACATTTCCTGATATGTATGCTGCGGATCCTTCATTTGGGAAGATAATTCGGGAGGTAACAGATAATCACCGACATGATTTTGTTTTACATAATGGTTACCTGTTTCGTGGATTGCAGTTATGCATTCCGGATTGTTCACTAAGGCAGCAGATTATTAGTGAACTTCATAATGAAGGACATTTTGGGCGAGACAAGACATTGGCATTGGTCTCTTCTGATTGTTACTGGCCGAAGTTGAGCATTGATGTGGCGCATTATGTGGAGCGGTGTTATGTATGTTAGCGGTCTAAAGGGGTTCTTACTAATGCTGGATTGTACACACCATTACCCGTACCTGAAGCTCCTTGGTTTGATGTCAGTATGGATTTTGTCTTGAGCTTCCCTCGTACACAGCGGGCGATGGATTCCATTCTTGTTGTGGTTGACAGATTTTCAAAGATGGCTCATTTTGTGGCTTGCCGGAAGACAATGGATGCTACTCGGATTGCTCATCTTTATTTCAAAGAGATTGTGCGTTTACATGGTGTTCCACAGTTAATTACTTCTGACCGTGACACTAAGTTTATGAGTCATTTCTGGAGGAGTTTGTGGAAGAAACTTGGAACGAAATTGAATTTTAGCAGCGCATACCATCCCCAAATAGATGGTCAGACTGAGGTGGTGAATCGGAGTTTGGGAAATCTTTTGAGAAGCTTAGCTGGGACTAAACCGAAGCTGTGGGATTTGGCATTACCTCAAGCAGAGTTTGCTTATAACCGGTCGAGGAATAGAACCACCGGACTGAGTCCTTTTGAAATTGTCTATGGTCGGAACCCATCCGGAGTACTTGATTTAGCTCCAATTCCACGTGTGGGTCGCTTCAATAACAAAGCTGATGAGATGACTGAACATCTTCGAGGTATCCATGAGCAGGTGAAGCTCTCCATACAGGATAGTAATACTAAGTACAAAGTTCGGGCAATAGTCATCGACACCAGGTGTTGTTTGATGTTGGTGATTTTGTTTGGACAGTATTAACTCGTGATCGTTTTCCAGCTGGGGAATACAATAAGCTAAAGGAGCGGAAGATTGGACCTTGTGAAGTACTGCAGAAGATCAATGATAATGCTTACAGGTTGCGCCTCCCTAGCCATTTGAAGACCTCTGACGTCTTCAATGTAAAACACCTAAGCCCTTGTGTTGTTGAGTCCGATGAAGTCACAGTGAACTCGAGGGCGAGTTCTTTCGAACTCGAGGGCGAGTTCTTTCGAACTCGAGGGCGAGTTCTTTCGAACTCGAGGGCGAGTTCTTTCGAACTCGAGGGCGAGTTCTTTCGAACTCGAGGGCGAGTTCTTTCGAACTCGAGGGCGAGTTCTTTCGAACTCGAGGCAACTGATGCAGGAGGATTCGAGTCGAGTGATGCTGATTTGTCAGATAGCACGATGATGGCGCTGACATACCATGAGATGGCGGATCAGCACAAAGATGAAAAGTAAATCGCAATTATTTCCTTGATTGGGAGAATTTGACACGTCTTTGATAATTTGTGGACGTCAATTTCGAGCCCAAAATCCACTGTTTTCCTTTCCAAAATTCAATTTTAAGTTATTTTTTACTATTTATGGTAATATTTCGTTTCCCTTTTTCTATATGTTAGAAGACTCGAATTGAGCCAAATTTTTGACAACTTACTTCTTTTACTTAATATTTTATTTTGGTATAATTTCGTGA